>NW_006922528.1:88856-94774 GCF_000298275.1 Orycteropus afer afer | reverse complement strand
ATGACTCAGAGATTCAGTCTGTGGAATTACAATTCATCTGATAACCCTAACTGCCAGGCTGAACTACTTACAGTCACCAGTCATAAACTCAAGAAAAAAAAAAAAAAAAAAAAAAAAAAAAAAACAGGTAATCATATGCTTACATTTAATCATCATTAACTAATTTTCATATCAAATGAAGGTCTTTAAATCTGACTTAGTTGTTTAAAATACCTGATTGAATTAAAATAATCCATGAGTGTTTCATTCATCATTTTGGCATTCTACCTATAAACGTTTTGTGAATGTTAACATGATATCCAGTTGAATTATGTTTTTTCCCCAAAGTTTGGTCTAGGTTTGTAGTCACAACTCCCAAGATCATTCTTCTGTGAGATAGCCCACTCAGGGTCTATGCTACATACTGGATAATCTATGCCTTGAGCAGGCTGATGTATTACCAGACTTTATCAATACTTCCTAAGATAATTGATGACTAAAGCTGTAGTTTAAAGATTCCCAGTGCCTATATCCACAAGAAGAGTAAACAAATCTGTCTTGGATGAAGTACAACCAGAATACGCCTTAGAAGTGAGGATTGTGAAACTTCATCTCATGAACTTTAGACATGTTATTAGAAGGAACCATCCCTACAGAAGGACATCATGCTTGGTAAAGTGGAGAGTGAGAATAAAAGAGGAAGACCCTTATGGAGTAGATTGACATGGAGGCTTCAACAATAGTCTCAAATATAGCAATGATTGTGAGGATGTTTTAAGACCAGGAGGTGTTTTGTTCTGTTGCATATAAGGTAACTATGAGTGTGAGAAAACTAAATGACACCAAGTAACAAAAAAATCTCTATCTTGACCTGAAAGAGTCTGACAATATCCATCACTCAGATTGTGTTATTAAATGTTTAGACTTGCAGAGATCTTAATTTTTTAGAAAGTAATGTAGCTGAGAGAGTAAGTAGTTTTGAGTTTAATGAAAGAGAATATAGTGGTCAAGACCAAGGATCTAGGGTCAGTTTGTCCTGGTTCAAAACCCAAATCTAACACTGGGCATTTCTATGAACTTGGGGATGATGGTTACCTCATTGTGTTTCATTTTTCCTGTATTTAAATGCAATAATAATGATACCTTCCACATAAGTTATATTAAGGTTCAACTTTAGAGTCACTTGAGGAGAATAAGAAATCAGCAAGATGACAGAATAAGTTCTGCTCTTCCATCTCCCAAAAGAAACATTAAAAAAAAAAAATCAGAAATCGTCATAAGTGATTAATTCATATTTCTATCAGGTCCTATCAAGTAAGCTTTGGATGATAGCCTTATATTTTACTCTAGAATGATGTAATGCCCTCTCTTTTTCTATTCCCATCCATCACCTGTTTTCACTCCATCATTTTTATGCTCTATCATTCAGTCTAAAGAACAATTGTTCATAAACTACTTCTCACAGGAATAAATTTAAGTTTTTCAGTATCTCTAATATTTAGAAATAAATTTCCCTTGAGCATTTTGATTGCCACTTGTGGAATCAGAATGTAGTAATAATTGTTCTACACACTAGATACTACCTAAACACAAGAATGGTGTCATGGATAACTCAGCAGGATGTTGTCATTTGTGATATTGGTTTGATGCGCTGGTTAACTTTACTCTTCTACGTCTAATGCTATCATCTCCATTTATCTTAAATATTCATTCCTATTTTCATCACATTCTGCTCTTACCTTTTTTGAACTGACCCAAATGCTGAAACCTCTGGATTAAATACTTTAAAAAGTACCTCTGCCTCCCAGTATTAAGAGTTCTCCATACCCAATTAAGGTCATACTTTCAGCTGATCCCGATTTGCATAGATGAGGCAGAGGTGTCTCCTGGTTTCATGAAGAAATGTCTAGTAATCCAATCGTGACTTTTATTCTTTTATGTCTGTGTACCCCCCAATCCATATTGTTTAATTTTTAAGCCACTAAGAATGGCCAGACTTCCTCTCACCTACTTTGGTCATGTTGTCAGAAGGGATGATTCCCTGGACAAGGATATAATGCTTGGTAAAATGGAGGGTCAACAAAAAAGAGGAAGGTCCTCAACAAGATGAATTGATACAGTAGCAACAGTGATGACCTCAGGTATAGGCACGGGACTGGGCAGTGTTTCATTCTGTTGTCCATAGGGTTGCTTTGAGTTGGAGATGACTCAATGCCACCTAACAACAATAAGTTGCTTTTTGAGTTGATTTATATAGCTTTTATAGCGGAATCAAAGTACTGTGCTAAATTGTTCTTACTATCTACTGATATAGTTTAGAGATTATTCCTTGGTTTAAATGCATGCAAGATGGGATAGTGTCTAAAGCATTTGACTTCTAACTAGAAGGCTGGTGGCTCAAACCCTCCAGCCAGTCTGGGCAGGAAGATTGGGCAATCTACTTCCATAGAGACTGCCTCAGAAACCCAAAGAGGGGTTGCTATGAGTTGAATCAACTCAATGGCAGTGAGAGTTTTGGTTTTTTTTTTTGTTTTGTTTTGTTTTTTTTAAGGTGAAGTGATTTCCATATGCCTTCTTGTCTCCTACCCCTAAAAGGTCAAGGACAGGTTACAGTCCCTTTCTATCAATAAAAATTAGATAGTGAAATCACAGCATCCTTCTTAGCAACATCATTTTCCTAGATCAACAAACCCAAATTAGAATTCAGCATCTTCTGGATTAAGAGTCCAAACATGGCTCAGTCTCTCAGATCTAAGCTCTGGCCTGGGGTTCTAAATCTGTTGCTTTACTATACCATCATACCCAGGAGACAGCAGAATTTTTCAATACATTTCCAAATAGTTAATAGTTCAGCCTTTTGGGAGCCAAATCATATCTGACACTACTTGACACTTCCATTATATGGTAAATGCAGCCGTAGACAAAATGTGAATAAAAATATGGCTGACTTCCAATCTAATTTTATTCACAAACAAATAGGAAATGAACCAAAGTTAGCCCACAGGCAATTAACTGAAAATCTGATCAAAGCTCTTAACTTTTTCATATCTCCTTGACATCAATATTTAATTTCAAAAAGAGTATATTCTCAGATCCACCACTTACTTTTCTGTCAGTTTGTCATACTGTGGTGGCTTGTGTATTGTTGTTATGCTGGAAGTTATGCTACCAGTATTTCAAATCCCAGCACAGTTACCCATGGTGGACAGGATTCAACAGAGTTTCCAAACTAATATATACTAGAAAGAAGCATGTGGCCAGGTCCACTTCTGAAATAATAGGTCACTGAATGCTTTATGAATATCAGGTATATAGTCTACTGATAAAGTGCCCAAAGTTTATCCCCTTAGATAGATGGGTTCTCAACATACAACTGGGAAACAGTTCTCTCCTCAAAGAAGAGGTAAACTTAATGATGTAGGTGGCATAAAACTTTCAGAACCTTCATTTGCTGATGTGCACAAATGAAAATGAGAAGAAATAGCTTTAAACATCCACTAATATTCAGAACATAGACTGTGTGAAGTATGAATCTAGGAAAAATGGAATTTATCACAAATGAAACGGAATAAATAAAGATCTATATTCTTCATCTCATTAGTAGCTGACATGAACTGATACTGGCTGTTTTGAATCAGATAATCATATAGTCTACAATGCCAAGAATGACAAACTGAAGAAGAATGTTGCTGCATTCAATGTCAAAAATAAAATTTCAATATCTATCCTGAAGTACAATACTATCAGTGATAGGATAATATTCATATACCTACAAGGAAGAACAATTAATACTATGATCATAAAAATTTACGCACCAACCACTAAAGCCAAAATAGAAGATACTGAAGATTTTTCCCAAACTTCTGCCATCTGAAATTGACCAAATATGCAGTCAAGGTGCATTGATAATTTGTAGTGATTGGAATGTGAACATTGGTAAGAAAGAAGAATCAAGAGTATTTGGAAAATATGGCATTGGTGATAGAAATGACACTGGAGACCTCATGGTTGAATTTTGCAAGACCAATGACTTATTCATTACAAATACTATTTTTTAACAATGTAAAAGGCAACTATACATGTAGAAATCAAAAGATGTAGAAATCAAAAGATGGAATATGTAAATATCAAATTGACTACATTTGGAAAGAGACAATGAAGAAGCTCAGTATTGCCAGTCAAAACAAGGCCTATGGCTTAGTTTGGAATAGATCATCAGTCAAGCTATGAAAGTTTAAGTTGATACTGCAAAAATTAAAAGATGTCTACAAGAGCCAAAATATATCCTTAAATGTATACCATCTGAATTTACAGACCATGTGAAGAATGTATTTATCTCATTGAAGAATAATGACTGAAAATCAAATGAGTTGTGGGATGACATTGAGGATATCATACATGAAGAGAGATAAAGGTCACTAAAACTACAGAAAAGGAAAAAAAAAAAAAAAAAGACCAAAACCAAGAGACCCTGAAACTTGCTCTTAAATGGAGCATAGATAAAACATATGAAAGAAATAATGAAGTAAAATTTCTGGACATAAGATTTCAAGCATCAGCCCAAGAAGAGAAAGTAAAGTGTTATAATGCAATATGCAAAGATCTGGAGTTACAAAACCAAAAGGGAAGAATATGCTCTCAGGATTGATCAAGCAAAAGAACTGAAAAAAAAAAAAAAAAAAGCCTCAAGTTGCAATACTGAAAGGTTCTATGGGCAAAATACTGAAAAATGTAAGAAGCATCCAAAGTTACTTTACTATAAAAGAATTGGTTTATGTTCAAACATATCCAGAGGTGGCATATTATAAAAAATTACTGTATTGAAGGAAGAAGTCCAAGTTGTACTGGAGGAATTGGAGAAAAACAAGATCCCAGGAATGGAATAATTATCAACTGAGATGTTTCAACAAATGGATGCAATGTTGGAGATACTCATTTGTTTATGCCAAGAAATTTGTAAGACAACTACTTGGCTGACTGATTAGATCTATGGTGGACCCATCTCAAAGAAAGGTAGTCCAACAAAATGTGGAAATTATCAAACAGTGTCATTAATATCACATACAAGTAAAATTTTGCTGGAAATAATTAAAAAATGGTTGCAGACTGCGTGAACAAGGAACTTCCAAAAATCCAAGTTGGATTCAGAGAAAGATGTGCAATAATATGGAAGATCACAGAAGAATCGATAGACTTGTCTTATGATGTCAGTGAAGAATAATGAATATTACATGGATTGCTAGAAGAATGATCAAATCCATTTTGGAAGAAGTATGACTAGAAGAATGACTAGACTTTGTCTCTCATACTTTGATCATAGTCTCTGAAGGGACCAGATCATGGGGAAGGATATCATGCTTGGTAAAGTAGAGTGTCAGTGAAGAAGGGAAAGATGCTCAATGACATGGATTGGAAACAGTGGCTGCAACAATAAGCTCAAGCAAAACAATATTGCAAGGATGGCACAGGACCAGGAAGTTTAGCACATGTCAGAGGGATATTGGCTGAAACCAAAGAAAGATGTTTATCTGTGTTTTACAGACTATGCCAAAGCATTTGACTATATGGGTCATAACAAACTATGGATAACATTGCAAAGAATGGGGATTCTGGAACATTTAATTGTGCTTATGAGGAACCTGCAAATAGACCAAAAGATAGACAGACATTCTACATTGTTCCACCTCCTGTTTTGGCAACTACAGACTGGGACCTTAAAAGCTTTCAAGTGGCCATCTAGATGCAACGAAGGGTCTCTCTTCATCCAGAGTAAAAAAGAATGAGGAAAACCAAAGACACATGGAAACAATTAGTCCAAAGTATTGGTGCACCATGCAATTCTCAGCCTATATGACTATGAGTCCAGAAGAAGTAGATGGTGCCTGGCTACCACTGTCAACCACTTGGAGGAGGATCTATGTAGGAGATCCTGGCTAGAA
>NW_006922528.1:88284-88756 GCF_000298275.1 Orycteropus afer afer | reverse complement strand
ATCGTTGCATCTAGATGGCAGCTTGCTAGCTTTTAAGATCCCAGTCGCTACTTGCCAAAGTAGGAGTTGGAACAGTGTTTTATATAGTATGTTATGCCAATTAAGCTTGATGGCCCCTGCGACTATGGTCCCAAGCCTGCAGGTTCAACTACTTGGTTGCTCTGGGTAGTTGGCTGTGACCAAGCAGTGACCACAACCTTCCCCTTGTCAGCTCTACTATACACCTGGGAATTCTGATCATTCACATAATCTTATAGGACCATTGTCTGCCAACCCTATATATGATCTTGGATACACTCCCCATTTCATAGATGTACCTAATTGTTCAGCCTGTCTACCCATCTATCTACCTATATACCCATGCTTGCCTTTACTGACAACACAGAACTCTATGGGCAAAAGGGTTCATATTTGTTGTCTGTATCTCCCATATACCTCTAAGTCTTTCTCATCCTCAATGCTGCCATATTGG
>NW_006922528.1:85898-87757 GCF_000298275.1 Orycteropus afer afer | reverse complement strand
AAACAAAAGACATGCATATGAGCTGAACATTTACATTAAGTATATATACTCCTTGGAGTGATCAATTATGAGAGAATAGAGGGATTGTGTATGTACAGGGAGACAGTTAGGGGGGCAGGAGTGCATGGAAGGGAAGGACACAGGGAAGAGGTGGCTATGAGAAGTAAATAGGAGGAGAGCTCTGGCATTATGGGAAATCGCAGTCAATGTCATGAGACAAAGTGTGTGTGAACTGTACACTATATGAAGGATAATGCGTCATGAAGATTAGAGGAAGATTCTCTAGAAACATGCAATATTCAGATGACACAACCACACTTGCTGAAAGTGAAGAAGACTTGGAACACTTATTGATGAAAAACAAAAACTACAGTCTTCAGTACATATTACACCTCAACATAAGGAAAACAAAAATCCTCATAACTGGAACAGTAAGCAACCTCATGATGAATGGAGAAAAGATTGAAGTAGTCAAGGTCTTCTTTTCACTTGAATCCACAATCAAAGCCCATGGAAGCAGCAGTAAAGAAATCAAACAATGTGTTGTGTTCGGCAAATCTACTGCAAAAGAACTCTTTAAAGTGTTAAACAGAAAAGACGTCACTTTGAAGACTAAGGTTCACCTGACCCAAAGCATGACCTTTTCAATAGCCTCATAGGAAGGTGAAAGCTGGAAAATGAATAAGGAAGACCATAGAACAATTGATAAGCTTGTCTTGTGGTGGTGAAGATTAGTGACTATTATACGGAGTTCCAGAAGAATGATTTAATCTTTCTTGGAAATACAGCCATCAAGCTCGTCAAAAGTGAGAATGATCAGACTTTGTCTCTCGTATTTTGATCATATTGTCTGGGGGGACAAGGCCATGGAGAAGGATATCATGCTTGTAAAGCAGACAATCAGTGAAGAAGGGGAGACCCTCAGTGACATAGATTGACACAGAGACTGCAACAATAGGCTCAAGTAAACAATGTGTGGATGGTGCAGGTTTAAGAAATTTTGTCTATTGTACAAGGGGTCATTATGCATCACAAAGGACACAACCATACCTAACAACAACAACACTATCCACAGGTAGGGGATATAGGCTGTAAGGAATAGCTATGGTCTTAAACCTGCAGATTGTAAGATTTTTGGCAGCCAGGACTAACTATAGGTAGATCCCAGTAGTACTTATTTGATATTCTCCTAAACCTGCTGTAGCAATTCTTCAGAGTTCATAATAAAAAAGTTCTTAACTTTATTCCCAGAGGATCTCTGGTGGTGCAGTGTTTAAGCATTTAGCTGCTAACCAAAAGTTCAATGATTCAAACTCATCAGCTGCTCTGTGGGAGAAATATGAGTCAGTCTTCTTCCATGAAGATTTATAGTCTTGGAAACCTTATGAGGCAATTCCACTCTCTCCTATAGAGTTACTATGAGTTGGTATTGACTAAATGGCAGTTGGGTTGTTTTGTTTTTTTCAATCTCCTTCCCAAAACTGAAGCATTATCATATCTAATGATAATCAAGAACATATTGTAGTTTCTTCAGAATTTACTATCATGCTCAAGACTGTCTCAAGAAACCATTCAAGACTAGTTAAACTTCTTGTCTCATTTTATTCCATACTCCTTCTGAAGGATGGACCCTATAAATGCTTCAACCTATGCTTCACAATCACTGATCCTTTAATTCCTGTAACACATATCTAGCATATTAAATCCCATTCATTTTCCACTGGGCATTTTAATAATGTGGATGACTTGTATTTTCACTCAGAGATGATGTCCACCAAAAACTGTATAGCTCTTTTTGTAGCTTGTTCCAGACTATACTAAATATAGATCTAATTCCATCCTTCTAAATTTTTCTGCTA
>NW_006922528.1:81636-82163 GCF_000298275.1 Orycteropus afer afer | reverse complement strand
TTGGAATTAATGATACTTAAATATAATAACCATTTCATAAACAAATGAAATGCTTTCTGCACTGGAAGAGTGCTTCTTAGCATTTCACAATTATATTATCAACACTATTATTATTATCACATTTTCCTTATTCCTTTATTTTGGGAACATCAATAAATGTTTTTTTTAGTTTCTTATTGTGACTTGATGAAAAACTATCAGCTGTTTTAAACTTTTTATGGTGTCACTTTTTAACATCTTCCCCAAAGTAACAATAGATAAATTTTACCCTTCATTTACAGTTATGAATGGTAAGTGTACTGCTTCCTGAGATATATTTCATTGTTCATTTCTATTCCTTTGTGTTTCACTTCATCTGATCTGTAGACATCTAAACAGCTTAATTAACCATCTTCACCCTTGACATTAGAGCAAAACACTGTCTATTGTTCATATTATTTCTTGTTATCAAAATACCAGAGTACTAAATACTTAATACCAGCTGTCATGCATGTTGAATTAATCTACCAGGTGAAGCTAATTTTTTT
>NW_006922528.1:79427-80136 GCF_000298275.1 Orycteropus afer afer | reverse complement strand
AAGGGGAGGGGGGAAATCCACTGTCACTGAGTCTATTCCAATCATAGAAATCCCACTGGACAGATTTGATCTGCCCCAAAGGGTTTTCGAGGCTGTAAATCTTTACAGAAGCAGACTGCCTAATCTTTCTCCCATGGAGCATCTGGTATGTTCGAACTGCTGACTTTTTGGTTAGCAGTTGAATACCTTAACCACTGTGCCTCCAGAGCTCTTTATTACAACATAAGTAAACTGAATTTAAAATATTTTAATTTATGACATACTGTAAATAACATTTTGTCTAATACTCTATGGTACAATTTTAAAATTATAAATGTATAACAATTATGTTATATTAATAATATATGTTAAAACCTTGTTTTGTTTTACAATGGCACAAATTTTAAAAATTTTGTTTCTTTACACACATAATACTTATTGAAAAAGATGGAATTTAGGACAAATTTCTTTACTGAGATTTCATCTAAAAATACTTCTGGGAATGGGATTGTGTATTTGTTGCAATAAATTGTCCAGAAGTTTCTCTAAGTTTTGTTTTTTTTCCCCGACCTATTTCAATTTGTCAATGACTCCTACAGAGAAAGTAACTTTCTCAATTGTTCATGATAACCTCTGTTCATAAAAATAAGGCCCCTTGCTGTTCAAGTCCAATCTTTGAACAGTAGGGAAAAATAAGTTAACTGTAATTGATTTGTAATCATCACTTAAA
>NW_006922528.1:51490-55869 GCF_000298275.1 Orycteropus afer afer | reverse complement strand
TATGACTGTGGAGTCATCTATTTGGCTTTTCCACTATTCTAAAATCTGATTTATGTATTTTGGGGCACTTTCATTGGGTCTATAGACAATTATTATGGTTATATCTTCATGTTTGATTGATCCTTTAATCATTATATAATGTCATTCCTTGTCTTGTGTGGTGATTTTTGTCTTAAAGTCAATTTGATCTGAAATTATTATTGCCACTCCTGCTCTCTTACAGTTGTCATTTGCTTAAGATATCTTCTTCCAACCTTTGATTTTTAGTCTATTTTTGTCTTTATCTCTAAGGTGTGTCTCTTGTAGGCAGTATATTGATTGGTTTTGTTTTCTTATCCAATCTGCAAATCTTTGGCTTTTGAATGGTGCATTTAATTCTTTAACATTCAGTGTAATTATTGACAAATATGATTTGGTTTCTGTCATATGGTATATGGTTTTTCATGGTGTCTCTGGTTTCTTTGTCCATATAAAAATATGGAACTATTCATGAATTTGCATGTCATACTTGCACAGGAGCCATTCTAATCTTCTCTGTATCATTCCAATTTTAGTATATGTGCTGCCAAAATGAGCACTTTACCTGAATTCTTCATAAGTTTTACACAATTTTCAAATATATAGATGAATATTACAACAGGAAATGATCAACTATTACAGAACTATTATAAAAATATTTCAAGAATTCTGGGGAGTTAATGTGTACTACAATAAATAACATTCAATGATATCATTTACATATCCATGTATATATTTAAGAAGAGTGTGAAGTTTATTACAAATGTGATGTTTTTTATTCATGAGTTATATTTAACATCTGAATTTAAAATTTTGAAAATATTTAATTATTTGTCTAAATACCTTGCTTTACACTTATTTTATTAGGTTAGAGATAATGCACATTACAGAAAATTTCTTCATTTCCTTTTTGTTATTCTATTTCTTAATAAGTGTCTGTTGATATATAACTAAGCACACAGGCAAAATATCAATTCTGAAAGACTTTTTCTTGGAAAAAAAAAAGCATTAAATATACACCAATCATCATCAAAAAATCCACAGACAATATTATCATTTATCATTGATTCAGGATAATAGTGTCTTTAGAGTATAAAGTTATGTCTTAAATTAATTGCATGTGTCAATTTATTCACTGTTATGATGTACAAGTTCTGTTTAGACTCATAAGAATGAAATGAATTCCATATAACCATGGGGAATTCACTTTTAAAAATAAAAATATTGTCTGTATATTTAATAAGCATTTTGTGTATTATCTTTTCAAAGTATTTGATTTTTTTTAATGATTTATATATTAACTAGTTGTGTTTGTTATACACTAGCTCATGTTGTTGTTGTTATGTGCCATTGAGTCAGACTCAACTCAATAATGACCCCTCCTTGGGTTTCCAAAGTGGTATCACTTTGAGATTGCTCAAACTGCCTTCAAAGGAGTGGCTGGTGGGTTCGAATCGCCAGCCTTCTGGTTAGCAGTCAAGTGCTTTAGGCACTAAGCTACCAGAGTTCCCACTAGCTCCTAGTGATGCAAAAATGAAAGAAGAAAATATTCACACTATTACTAAAACTATTTCTAACAATTATAATACAGTGGTTTTGTTGTTGTTGTTGCTTGCTTGCTGTTTGTAATGATCACTTGGAGGGAAAAAAGAAATGACGGCAGGTAAAACTTAAAGAGTTAATGTAAATGAATACCTCTGGTTGCAGATTCTATGTTCTCTGAGCTTAGAAGTCTTCCAGGAAATAAATTCAGAAAATATGATTCTAGAAAATAGAGGTAGTATACACAAAGTCACTGAGTTTTGAGAGTATATGATGAATTTCCACGTGCCAGGGTTTCAGATTGTCTTAAGCAAAGATCTAAGGAGGACTCTTGGTAGCAAATTGGATCAAACAGGAATTAGGAATCCAGGTTATAGACAATTTTGAAATACTGCTGAGTGATGATAAATCAGTAAAAGATTATGATCAAGGAAATAGTTGATCATTTTGCATTAGGAAGACACATTTTTCCTAATGGGCAAATAGGTAGAGAAGCAAAAAGAAGTTACCATGGGGCATGATTAGTACAGGATATAGAAAATAAGGGTCCAAATTATGACATTGACAATTACAGTTGGAATATGAAAGGAAGCTGTTAATATAAGAAATATTTGGAAGATATATCTGAGCTGTGTTAATTACTTACTTGATTCAGGATGTATGAGTTTTCTATTCTGCATAACAAATTCCACATAATTAGCAGCTTTAAAATAACACTAATTTATTAGCTCACAGTTCTGTAGGTCAGAAAGTCTGGGCACAATGTCACTGGGTTCTCTGCTCAGGTGTCATAAGGGTGAAATCTAAGTGTTGGTTATGCTGAGTTCCCTCCTGAAAGTTCTGGGAAATAATCCACATTTAACCTTATTTAGATTGTTGGTCAAATTCAGTTATTTTTAATATAATGAATGATGTCCTCATTTCCTTCATGGCTATCAAATGATGCTGCTTTCCAGTCATAAAGGACACTCAAATTCCTTGACACACATATTCTCCTTCACCTTCAAAGGCAGGAACAGAGTCTCCTTCAGGTCCCATCTCTTTCCTGCTTCAAATCTTTGATTTTCTCTGCTTCTTGTTTCTAGACCCATAAGTAAAGATCTCAGGTGATTAGGACATTCCCACACACATATAATTTTCCTTTCTTAAAATCAACTGTGCCATATAACCTAATCTAATCATATGAGTAAAACATACCATATTAACAGGCTCAGGGTTTGTGTTTTTTGTACACTGGGCTCCAAGTTTTTTGGGACTCATCTTAGATTTCTTTGTATCATAAAGAAATGGTAGTTTTGTGAGTTTGGTTAGGTAGGTAAAATAGCATAAAGCAAGTGAAAGATTATGTAGATGGCTTTATATTTGACAGGATAAATTATTAACTTCAATTTAGGACAAGAAATTGTGTTTTCTATTGGCCATCCAAATGATCTATGTAGAAGAAAGAGAGATAAATGTACATGAAACCCAGTCAAATACTCCAGGTGAACCATACACAATTAAGAGTTATTATGGCATAAATTATAAGTTAAAGCCTTGATTGGAATACACCTACTTCTTACTTATCAACATGCTTAGGTTCTGAAAACCTGTTATTATATGAAAATTGGAATTATGTAAAAATGAAGGATCACCACATCAGATCACAAAATGGATGATGACTACATTATCACATAACTGTCAAATTACATCACTGCTTACTGACAATCCACTGAGAATCATGGCAATTTTGACACATAACCTTGCTGTAAAAGCAGCCATTAACTACTCTTACCTCACCCATTGGGGTTCTTTACTGCCAAACACATATCATTAATGCACAAAATATTCTCATAGTAGAATTTTTCTTTTGTCACAATTACAAAATGTTAGATAAAAAGACAGCTGATAAGTGAGCAGTAGTGTGAAAGACCTGTTACAGTGTCAAAATTGAGTATAGAAAAGTAGAGAACATTGACTTTCAAGGTTAAGATTCTGTGTCAACTTGGTTGGTCATGACTCTCAGTGATTTGTCAGTTTTAATGTAGTTTGGCAGTTATGTAATGATGTATTTATCCCCCATTTTGTTATCTGATATATTTTAATCACTTCCATGATGAGATCTGTTATGAGTAACCAATCAGTTGAAAGGGAGTTTCTTCAGGGATATTGGCTACGTACAATATATACAGTCATTCTTATAAAGCTCTCTGGCTTTTTACTCACTCTGGATCCTGAATCAGACTCATCATAATCTGACATCTGGTCCTTTGGCCTTGAGAGGAGCCATCCATATTGCCTGCCAGTCTTAGATTTATAAGTCTCACAAACTGTGAGCCAGCAGCCAGACAACTGGTCTGTTGATTTGGGGTTCATCAATCCTTATAACTATGTGAGTCAGGAGAAGCTTCCAGCCTGATGTGTGACTCTTAGACTTGGGAATTGCCAGCCTCAACAACTTCGTGAGCCATATCCTTGAGATATATCTCCCTGTATGTATACATATATAAGCTTCACTGGTTGGGATAGTTAGGACGGTGTGTCAACTTGGCTGGCCCACAGTTCTGAGTGGTTTAAGCAATTGTGATGTGATTATTTCCATGATGAGATCAGCTATACATGTTTTGACCAGCCAGTCCATTGAAAGGAAGTTTCTCTAGGGATGTGACCTGCTTCCAATATATATATGGACATCCTGGGAAAAAGAGATACCTTCTGTGGATCTGGACCCTGTTGTGCTGCCTACAACTGTCTGTGAGCAAACAATGCACAGTTCTACCCAGTAATCTTGGATTCGTCATCCACCAAAGTAAACAGCCAGTATTGCCAATCTTGAGTTC
>NW_006922528.1:47023-51075 GCF_000298275.1 Orycteropus afer afer | reverse complement strand
TTTTTTTTTTTAACTTTCATCAGTTGAATTATCAACATGTGAGTAGTTGAATGACCTTGATGCTAAGTTTTAGAGGAATTATCAGGCAAAACGAGATATAAGTGGTTGAAAAAAAGATGGAATCAGACTGGAAGCTTATACACATTTATTTCTGAGGTTAAGGAAAGAGATAGAACAATATTAGTTCTCAGACTGACTGTCAAAACACATATCGTTTAATCCAACTGTGGCCATTATTGACTGAAAAATTAGCTAAACATTCTTTGGACCTCTTTAACATAGAACAGATGATATAATGGGAAAAGACTTTTGTTTGTATTTGTAAAGTAGGTATTTATAAAGTAGGTAACTTAATGGTGAATATAAAGCTAAAATGTCTAATCTACCTATGAAATATAACTTTCATTGAAATAATCAATTTTGCATTTATTATTATAAATTTGTGCTTGCTAATCTATCTTTAAGAGAGTTAGGATGGACATCACCACTTTACATGAAATGACTTTTTCATTATTTACAATTAATTGTGGTTGTTATTGTTACATGTCATTGAGTCAGTTTCACTTCATGGAAACAACACCTGTAACAGAACAAAACATTGTCTGGTCCTTTGTCATTCTCAGTCAATGCTATGTTTGAGCCCTTTGTTTCAGACACTGCTTATCCATCCCTTGAAGTCCTCTTTTTTCCTCATCCTCTACTTTACCAGTATGATATATTTTTCTTGCTATTTCCTCTTTATAAAATGTCCAATGAAAGGAAGATGAAGACTTATCATCTTTTCTTTCAAGGAGCATTCTGTCTGTACTTCTACAAAACAGATTTATTCATTCTTCTGACAGCCCATAGGAGCTCTGGTAGTGTAGTGCCTAAGGCACTTGACTGCTAACCAGAAGGCTGGTGATTCAAACCTAACTGCCACTGCTGGGAAGGAAGGTTGGGCAATGTACTTCCATACTGATACTGCCTTGGAAATCCAAGGAGGGGTAGCTATGAGTTGGGTCCAACTTAAGGGCACATAACAACAACAACAACATCTTAATTCAAATGAATCGATTCTTATTCAGTCCTCCTCTTTATTTGCCTAGATTTTGCATATATATGAGGCAATTGCATGTCTTTGGTCAGATCCACCATAATCAACAATGTAGCATCTTTGCTTTTTAATACTTAAAAGTTATTTTGCAGCAGCTTTGCCCAATGTGATATGTCATTTGATTTCTTAATTGCTGCTACTAGAGGTACTCTAGGGTCATCAGTCATTGATCCAAGTAAAATTAAATATTTGACAACTTTAGTATTTGTCTCTGTTTATCATGATATTACTTATTGGTTCATTTGTGAGGATTATTGTTTTCTTTATATTGCAGTGTAATGTATACCAAAGGTTGTAATCTTTGATCTTCATCAGTAAATGCTTCAAATCCTCTTCATTTTCAGCAAGCAAGTTTGTCATCTGCATATGGCAGGTTGTTAGTGAGTCTTCCTTTGATCCTGATGCTGTATTTTTTATATGTTCCAGTTCCTCGGATTGTTTGCTCAACATATAGATTGACTAAGTATAATGAAAGGATATAAACCTGAAACGCCCCTTTTCTGATTTTAAGACATGCATTATCTCCTGTGCATTCCATCTGGTGAAGTCAAGGTGTATAGTCATTATTTGAGTTGTGAAAATTCAGATGAATAAGTCATTGAACTTGCAAAATTATGTTAGAATGCCTTTGGTCCTTGTGGTAGTTACATTTGTATGTCAACTTGACTGGGCCTGGTTGAGTGGCTGGGCAGCTGGTGGTAGTTATTCCCTATGATGAGACTGACAATCAACTCCATGGTGGGATCTACCACAAGCTTCTGAGTAGCTGCCTTTGGGATGTGGGCTGCTTCCTGTATATAAGGAGAAGCCTTGGGAATGGTCTCTAGCCTATGGCATGCTTGGACCCTACATGTAGCTGTGTTGTTGCTCAGCAGCCTGCTATGCTCTGCCAACCTTGGGACTTACAATGGTAAGTTAATGGCCTGCTGTGTGGTTTGTTAACATTGGGACTGTGCCTTTTTATTTGTCAACCTCGGGGCTTCTCAGCTTCAGCAGCCAGAAGCTGTCTGAGTGAAGAAACGCCTCTAGCTCCAGTCGGCTGGGGGCAGGAGGCAGAACTGGACCCCAACATTGAGGGGCTTTCAATCAGCTCCTAGAGCCTGGCACTTTGAACTTGGACTTAACGCCTCCAAATTGTAAGAATAAACTCCTGCTTGTTAAGGCCATCCCATTTGTGATGTATTTCCTGTCAGAGTGGCACTAGGTAACCAGGCAATCCTTATATATTTTTTGCATAATTAAGTGCTCTGGAATTGCCATTCTTTGCAATGTTATCAATACTTTGATTATTATTATTATCCACATAGTTGAATGATTTTGCATGGTCAATAAAACGTAGGTACACATTTTTCTGGTAGGCTGTCAACAAGGATTCAGTGATATCAGCAACAGTATCCTTGTTCCTCATCCTCTTATGAATGAATCTTGAACTTCTGTCAGTTCCTTGTTGGTAAAACTGCAGTTGTTTTTCTAAATTATCTTAAGCAACAATTTACTTGCATGTGATAGTAATCATATTGTTTGATAATTTCCACATTCTCTTGTATCACCGTTCTTTATAATGGATACACATATATATCTCTTCCAATTGGTTGGCCAGGTAACTCTCCTCCAATTTTTTTGGCAGAGATGAGTGAATGTTTCCAACTTTGCATCCATTTGCTGAAGCATCTCAATTTCTTGAGGTTTGTTTTCTGTCAATGTTTTCAGTGAAACCTGGATTCTTTCAGTACCATTGATTCTTGATTGTATGATATCTCCAGAATTGTTTATAAGTCAATCAATTCTTTGTGGTGCAATGACTCTGAGTATTTCTTCTATCATCTGTTGATGCTTCTTGAATTATTCAATGTTTTGATCATAGAATTCTACAGTATTGGAATTTGAGGTTTGAGATGTCAATTCAGTTTTTCAGCTTGAGAAATGCCAAGTGTGTTCTTTTTTTGGTTTCCTGAATCCAACTCTTTGCACATTTTGTTAAAATACTTTTATTTTGTCTTCTTGCACTGACCTTTTAAATCATCAGTTCAATTCATTCACTGCATCATTTCCTGCATACACTATAACTATTCTGTGTTCAAGAATGTATTTCACAGTGAATCCTGACATCCATTTTGATCTTTCTCTTTTTTCCTTATCTTTTCAATTACCTTTTGCTTTCCTCATGTACGATATCCTTGATATCATTCTATACCTCTATTTTGCTGTCATTAGTGTTTGAAGTGTCAAATTTATTCTTGAAATGTTTCTAAGTTCAGGCAGAATATATTCAAAGTCAGACTTTGACTCTCATGCATTTATTTCAATTTTTCTAGCTTCAACTTGAACTTGTATATGATCAAGTCCTGCAGTCAGCCCTTGGCCTTGTCCTGCCTGATGATATTGAGCTTCTTCATTGTATCTTTCCACAGATGTAGACTATTTAATTTCTGTGTATTTCATCTGACAAGACCTTGACTGATGGATTGCCCAGGAATTTTTTGTTTAGTTAGTTTCCTATTCATTGTTTTTGTTTTTATCCATTGCTTGCATTGTTCAGAAAAGTTATTTTTGATTAGTAAGTCTATGATCTTGCAGAATTCTATCATGCAATCTCTGATGTCATTTCTTTCATCAAGGTCATATTTTACAACTATTGATCTTTCTTTATTTCCAATTTTCAAATTCCAATCACCAGTAATTATCAATGCATATTTATTTCATGGTTTCTCAATTTCAGATTGCAACAATTCATAAAAAACTTCAATTTCTTCATGTTTGTCATTAATAGTTGGTGAGTAAGTTTATGTAGTAGTCATATTAACTGGTCTTTCTTGTCTGTTATAGTGTCCTATCACTGACAGCATTGTAGTTCAGGATAGATATTGAAATATTCTTTTTATTTACGAATGAGGTTTTTTATCCTCAATTTGTCATTCCTGGCATAAAAGATTATATTATTGTCCAAATCAAAATG
>NW_006922528.1:44673-45648 GCF_000298275.1 Orycteropus afer afer | reverse complement strand
TTCATAGTGCACCATTAATAAAGTATGTGAGAGCAAACAAATGACCTATAGTTACTAACCTGTCTGACTTTGCAGAAATTGCTCTTAACTTACACCTTTGACAATAAACATGAAGAACAGCTCACATAATCATGAACATTCCTCTAAAACAGTCAAGTGAGTATAACCAAATAATCTGGTTTAGAGAAGAACTCAGTTTTAATTGTTCTAATATGTTGCAATTGACTATCATGGGAAAAATAAGGTTAAAAGCTAAGTATAAATATAATACATTTAATTATACTGATGAAATTGTACTGTATTTTTCCCAGCACGCATTGTTTCTGTATGTATGCTGCTATTAGTAATGCAGCTCATAATATCATTTACATGAGATTTTTATTTCTCCATCTCAAGGAATGCAAATTTTGATTCTATTACTAAGCTTCCTTGTAATCAAGAAGCTGGCATCTAGAGATTTTTCAATCTTCATGCTGTATTGGATGGGAATATGGTTCTAATGTAATGTACTACAAAAGTAAGCCAGTGTAAACCAGTGTACACCTAAATCTCCCAGGAGAATTTTGAAGCATTATCAGGCTTTCCTCACATAGTCATCTTAATATCAAATAATCAGAACAGAATATTGTTTTTGTAGGATTATTCTAAAGTAAGTATATGACTGTTGAATTTTCAGAGTGACTAGGGGTAGTTTACATCCTCAAGATTTTGGTTACCAAAGAAAGGTCAGTCTAAATTGCAGCAATTGAGTTTAATTTTACTGTTCTCTACTCACTTTTTGTATATAAAATCCAAACTGAAAATATGTGCTAAATATACAGAAATGATAGATAGATAGACAGACAATCAAATAGATAGGTATATGCCACATGTAACCAAAAACATTCCCAAAATTTTGACATTGAAATGACTTGCCAGAACTTTATTAAAGATATATAATCAAAATATAGTTGTGCCTAGGAATTTGGGAGGTTA
>NW_006922528.1:42016-43103 GCF_000298275.1 Orycteropus afer afer | reverse complement strand
CTGACAAACCCAAAATCTACAGGTAAAATAGCACAGTCCCAATATTAGCAAACAATATGTCAGATCACTAGTTCTAGTCCAGGAACATCCCAAGATCATCAGGCAACATGACAGACCACTAAGATGACTACTCAGCCAAATGCAGGATCTAGATGCGCCACAAGCTAGAGACTTTCCTCAAAACTTCTCCTCATATAATGGAAACAGGCCACACCCTGAAGGTAACAACTTAGTTGCTCACAGCACATTCTAATTTCATCATGGGAAACAACTACATCTAGCTGCCCAGACACTCAAAAGCACACTCAGGCATATTGACACACAACATTAACTATCACAGATGCTGATATATCTTTTTGTTTGTTTGTTTAAGAATTATCTCCTCTAATATGTTGTGAAAAGATCCCTGGTGACAAGGCGGTTAGAGCACATGGCTACTAACCAAATAGTTGGAGTCCAAACCCACCAGCTGCTTGATTGGAGAAAGATGTGCCAGTCTGCTTCCATAAAAATTATAACCTTAGAAATCCTATTTGGCAGGTCTGCCCTGTTCTACAGGATCATGATGAGTCAGAATCAACTTGATGTCTGTGGTCAACTTGGTTACTTTTCAGTTGGCAGCTGGATGTAGTTATTCTCATGATGATACTGGTAATCAACTCAATGGTGGAATATATTGGAGCTGCTAAGTAGCTGTGTTAGGGATGTGATCTGCTTCTTCTATATAAGAAGACTCTATGAGAAAGGTCTCTGAGCTTTGGGTATGCTTGGACCCTGCATTTGGCCAAGTCTTCATTTCAACAGCTTGCCAGGTTTTCTGCTGATCTTGGGACTGTTAGTAGACTTGAATTAGCGTCTTGCCATGTTTGATAATTTTGGGATTGTGACATTTTATTTGTTGACCTTGGGTTTGTCAATCTTAACAACCAGCAGCTGTTTTAGTTAAGAGAAACCTCCAGCTCCAGTGGGCTGGGAGTAAGAAACAAAGATGAAGCATAAGAATGAGGGGCTTTCACCCAGCCCCTAGAGCTGGCACTTTGAACTTGGACTTCTTGCCTCCTACACTGTCAGAGAATAAATTCCTGTT
>NW_006922528.1:40327-40829 GCF_000298275.1 Orycteropus afer afer | reverse complement strand
AAGATTTAGACCAGGCTTTTACCCCCTGTCATTAGAAATGGATTCTGACTTTATTCTAAATGATGGTGTTCAGTTCCACCTTTGGTTTGATTTCATTTCTTCTCTTGTTTCCTTTCCTTGCTAATCTTTGCTATCTAAAAGACCAATAGCCTCCTGCATCTGGTCTGTCAGATGCAAATACAGTATTTCATGCAAAGTGTATTTGGATCACCTACAAGGAAAAAAAAAAAAAAATCCTTCATTGAACATACAGAATGTGTTTTATGAACTATTGTGTGCCTGTAATAGAAATACTTATTTTCTTTAAAAATGGTGTTTTAGAATTTGCAGAATTTTTTCTAAAACTTATTTCATTATAACATGATAGCAAGTTACTGAGAAAATAGCAAACTTTCACCCAGTATTACATATAATCATGATCTTGGATACATGAAAAGAAAACAGAAGGCGAAGAAATAGCTAAGTAGTGGTGGTCATTCTATTATTCTGCAAAAAAAAAAAA
>NW_006922528.1:39661-40227 GCF_000298275.1 Orycteropus afer afer | reverse complement strand
TATTTTATAATATGAAAGATACTAACATTTTAAAAATGTTATATTGAAATTTCATTACTGAATTTAATTATTTTATTCTAAGTTACTGCTACTAAATATAAATAGACCTTAAACCAGATACATCCTACTTGTGCTTATAAATCATGAAGCAAAGAGATTATAATAAATTCATTCATCATAATTAGACTTAATAATCTATTCGCTTATACATGTTTTTATTCTTTTTTGTGTGTTTTTAATTCTTTGTGAGGAACCATCAATTATGTCAAATATAATTCATCTTAAAATTATTTTTCCAATTTAAAATTAATTAAAAAATAATAATCCATGGTCCATAGATATCAAATATCCAGCAGCTGCTTGTCAGTTTGTTTTATTGTGGTGGTTTATGTGTTGCTATGATGCTGGAAAGTAGTCACCAGAATTTCAAGTACCAGCAATGTCACCTATGGTGCACAGATTTTAGAGGAAATTCCAGACAAAGGCACACTGGAAAGAAAGGCCTGCTAACTACTTCTGATAAGCAGCCAATGGAAGCCCTATGGATCACAACACAACACAGGCAT
>NW_006922528.1:37184-38496 GCF_000298275.1 Orycteropus afer afer | reverse complement strand
GAAAAATTGGGAACAGCAGTTATTTAAATAAGATCATTTTGTTTTATATACCTCTTCATATCTTAGGGTGCATGAAGTTTTAATTACACTAAATTTTTTAAAGTGTGGTTATTTGCAACACAGTCCAAATATAAATTTATTTCATTCTTCTCATTCCTCTGATTTACTGTCTCTTATGGTTATCTTTCCATTCATTTTACCTTGACATAATCTATTGCTCGCAGTGTTTCATTTTTGCTTTACAAAATCAAGAAAATTCTTTAATCTACTCTTTTTCCAAGTATGTTTAAAGGAGATGGAAATTTCTGATGACATCTCTGGTGTGGGGCAACAATAGCCTCATCTCTAAGATATAGCATCCTCTTCTCAACTATACTGAGAATATGGGAAACTAATAACAAAAAGACACCATGAAACGTATTTTCTACTAAATTACTTTTCACAGTGTTTTCTTAGCATTGTTGTTGTTGATGTTATGTGCTGTCAAGTCGGACCCTCCTTGGGTTCCCGAGGCAGTATCACTACGGAAGTAGATTGCCCCATTAGTTTCCCATTTACTGATTATATTATTAAAATACATGTGCTAGTTTCCATTGTTCGGAAGGAAGAAAGGGACATCTGCTTCTGTAGAGACATTACCTCAGAAACCCAAGGAGGGGTTGTTATGAATCAAATCGAGTTGACGGCAGTGAGTTGCCATTGAGCCAGTTCTAACTCATGATGACCAGGTGTGTGTCAGTGTAGAAGCATGAAAAACCAAAGGGTTTACAATAGTTGATTTTTTTTTCAGAAGTAGACCATCAAGACTTTCTTCTGAGGTGCTTCTGCATGGATATAATTTCCAATCTTTGACTAACATTCAAGTATATTAACAGTTTCCACAATCCAATTATTAATTTAACATTAATTCAATTGGTCAGAAATGCAAGCTGGATTCAGAAGGGCACATGGAGCAAGGATCTTGACTCAAAGCAATGAATACCAGAATGATATTTACTTGTGTTTTCTCGACTATGCAATGGCATTTGATTGTGTGTATCATAACAAATTGTGGGTAACATTGAAAAGAATGAGAATTCCAGAACACTTAATTGTACTCACGAGGACCAGAAGGATGTTATTCAAACACAACAAGGGGGTAATCCATGGTTTAAAATCAGGAAGGGAATGCATCAAGGTTGTATCCTTTTACCATACTTATTCAATCTGTATGCTGAGCAAAATAATCCAAGAAGTTGGACTATATGAAGAACGTGGCATCAGGATTGGAGGAAGACTCATTAACATGAAATATGCATACAACACAACTTTG
>NW_006922528.1:34477-36244 GCF_000298275.1 Orycteropus afer afer | reverse complement strand
CCACAGATTTTATCTCTGCAAGTAAATAACCTGGATAGTTTTGGCTTTCTTCCACAATGCTGCAACTTACTTAAGAGCAAATTATGTGGTGTTATTTCTGCTAAATACAGTATCTATACATGGTACACACTCAATTTATGTTATATTTTATTAAATATCCTTTTTTTACTTTTCAGAATATGTAAAATACATATAAATTTTTATTTATTTTTGTATATTACTAATATATAGAGACACTTGTATTTAGAACAAAGATTTGGGAAAATTTCTAAATGAACCAAATGAAAAGTTTTATATTGTGAAAGTGTCATATGTAACAAGATGTTATATTACTTCATACAAGAGAGTATTAAAGTTGGAACCACACACATTTTTGGTAACCATCTGTTAAATGGGCCAAACATTTTAGTAAGGGCAAAGTTTTATTTTTATTTTTATTTTCTTAAATTGTTGTATCTATAACTCTTAGAAGGCTGTTAAACATTTGGCTTATGCTTAATAAACATTTGCTATATTTATTATTAAGTTCATTCCAGATGAAAAATGTTTAATAAATTAAAAAAAAAAAACACACACAGCCTCCATAATAGCAATAATATTATGAAAGAATGAAGATATTAATATTTAAATAGTATATTGTTTATGAAATATTTATAATATATTCTATAATATATGCTATAATGATATAGAGACATATTTAAATGGTTGAAATTTATTCTGATTGGGAAGATATTACATACATTTGATGAATAACATATATTTTATATTTTATATGAAAGAGTAGGAAGGAAAAGTAAAAGGAAAAGCATTGAGATGAAAAATACTGATTTTATGAAATTGTTGTTATTGTTGTTATGTGCCATGGAGTTGGACCTGACTCATAGCGACCCCTCTTTGGGTTTCTCAGGCAGTATCACTACGGAAGTAGATTGCTCTATCTTCCTTCCGAGGAGTGTCTGGTGGGTTTGAACCACCAGTCTTCTGGTTAGCAGTCAAGCACCTTAGCCACTATGCTACCAGAGCTCCAAATTATTCATGATTATTTTACGAAGTAATCATATCTTAAAACAAAAACTCTATAGAGACAAAAAAAAAAAAAAAAAAGGAAGAGGCAAAGATTAAATTTGCATTAATTAAGAAGATAAGATATTCTACAAAGATTAGTAAATCAGCAACAGAAATGTCAGGGAAAATAAATATGTAAAGACCAAGTCCATTTGATTCCATCTCTATAAAGATAATTCAAAGTGAAAATATCATCTATATTGTTCTTTTTAACAATATATGGAGAAAAACATTATAGAAAATATTGAAAATGTATTTGATTTAAAAACAAAACAAAACAAAAAAGCCAATTGTTTTTAAGAGAAAAAATAAATTACCCAAGTAGTAATAGACATACTCTGGATGCATAAACACCTACAAATATCACACTACATTCTGATGTGCATAAATTATTTTGATTAAAATCAGATAATGGCATGCACATTGAAAACATATTTCTTACCATTGTTTTGAAAACACTAATAAAAGTACTCAATCTTTTTACACGAAAAATCTTGAACTGTGTTCATAAACACACCCCAGTTGCCTCAAAATTGCAAGCTGAAATAAGGACTGTTGGAATGAGGATTCTACTGTAAGATATGATTGGGCCATACACACAAGACATTTACAGAGTTTTGGCATTTGAAAGCCATTATTTAAATGGAAAGAACAAGAACAGATTATTTATAGAAAGAAACTGTAAGCAACAGGAATAGATTT
>NW_006922528.1:31734-32712 GCF_000298275.1 Orycteropus afer afer | reverse complement strand
TTTTTTTTTTTTTTTTCCTCCTGTCTCTCTTTACAGTGTTTCTTGGCAAGATCTGACCTCTGTGTTTGCTGATTCAACTTTCACCCAACAACCTTTGCAAAACTCTAGTATAGATCTAAGGCTAATCTAGCATCACAATTCTTATGGAAGAACTTTTATTGGCAATCTTTGTATGGTGTAGGCCCAAGCCTCTGCTCCACCAATGACCTCAAGGCACCAAGTTCCACTCTGTGGCTCAACTCACCCATGACTATTATCTTCTCTATGGACCAACTCTGCCCACAGCTTCCATCTTAAGTAGAGTGATTACATCTGCAACTGTTTCTCTACTACTCAGCTCTACTGTGCTTGCTGCTGTAACTCTTCTTTTTAGTGTTATCAGCTCAATGAGTGATACCAGCTTGATGCTAGAGCCCTTGACCTGTATTATAACTCCTTCAGGAAGTTCTCAGCTCAAGTCTCTATATCCAAGGATGCATTCCTCTCCTGGTTCTCATTGATCAAAAAGCACTCAAATCCTCTGTAAGATTGGTCATTTATGTATGAACACTCATAATTTTTATGGCATGGCCTTCTTAAACCAGTCAACCCCTTAGATGGATCATAAATTGAACAAAAAAGTTCTCAGCTCAGGCTTTGTCCAAGGATGCACTCCTCTCCTGTCTCTCATTGTTCAAGAAAACCTCAAAACCTCTGAAAGATTGGCCACTTACATTTGAACACTTGTAATTTTAGGGCATGGCTTTCATAAACCAACAAATACTTCAGGTAGATCATAAATTGACCAATTCTGTTAGGGAATTGAAATAACTCTGATGGTACTGTGGTTAAGGTATTAAGCTGCTAACAAAAAAGTTGAAGGTTCAAACCCATCATCCTTTATGTAGGAAAAAAGATGAGGCAGCCTGCTTCTATAAAGACTTTCAACCTTGGGAATCCTCTGGAGCATTTTTTCTCTGTCCTATATGGTAGCAAAGT
>NW_006922528.1:26146-27521 GCF_000298275.1 Orycteropus afer afer | reverse complement strand
CGAGATGGATTGATACGGTGGCTGCAATGATAAGCTCAATATATCAGGGTTTTTGGGGCTGGCGCGGGATAGGGCAGTGTTTCGTTCTGCTGTGCCTGGGGTCACTATGAGTTGGAAACGACTCGATGGCACTTAACAACAATAACAACTTGGCTTAACAAATAAACTTATGTTCTCAAAGTTTAGGGGGTTAGAAGCCTAAATTCAGACCCCAGTTCTAGGGAGAGGTCCTTGTCTTCTTTCAATATCTATGGGCTTGGAATTCTTTGTAGAATTACATGTATCTTAGCATCAATCTTCTCTTTTTTCTAGGAAGATCTTAACTCAGGTACCCTGGATCCAGAGGATGTGCTCTGCTCCTGGCTCTTCTTTCTTGGTAGTATTGAGGTTTCCTTCCTCTCTACTTGCTTCTCTCTCTTTTTGTCTCTTGTAACGTAAAATATATGACTCAACTACGGGTGTGACTTAAGTAAGCTTGTGACTTGAGTCACCCTCTCTTGTAAGAATGAGACTTAAAATACACTCCACATTAATTATTCATCAAGAATATATAGAAATTAGAGTCCATAGTACATAAAATGGAAGATACTTACATCAGATCACAAAATGGATGGCACCCATACAATACTGAGAATCATGGCTTACCCAAGTTGTCATCTAGATTTTGGGAACACAATTAAATCTATGATAGAACAGAACACCAACACCAACACCACCAACAAAAAACAATTAAAGTAATACAAAGGAATACAATAATTCTAAAGAAGAGAAGAAACAAAACTCAAGATAAATGAAAACAAAACAAAATAAAATCAATACAAAACAAACATTCATATGCTTAATAAAGAAACACATAAATAAACTAATTAAGGGAGCTCTGGTAGCATAGCACTTAAGGAATTTGACTGCTAAACAGAAGGCTGACAGTTTACATTCACCAGCCACTCCTTGGAAGGAAAATTGGACAATCACTACTTCTGTACTGATGCTGCCTTGGAAACCCAAGGAGGGATCACTATGTGTTGGATCAAACTTGATGGCAGTGAGTGAGGGAAATAATAGTTTAATATCTTTGGACACAGCAGACAATAATAAAGAAAAATAATAAGATAATTCAAAAAGTGAACAAAATATGGGGCAGAAAACTTTCCTAAGGAAGAAATAGTAATAGAACTACCTGATAAAGAACTCAAAAAGCTGTACACAGGGTCCTCAATGAGATTAAGGAAAACACAAAGAAAATCACAGAAGAATTCAGGAAAAAAAAAAAAATACAAGAACAAAATGACAAAATAAATAGACAGTCACAAAATTACAAAAATGACAGCTAGAGACCAAGAAGATTAACTGTTGTTGTTGTTGTTGTTGTTTTGCC
>NW_006922528.1:24305-25982 GCF_000298275.1 Orycteropus afer afer | reverse complement strand
CACTATGCTACCAGGACTAAGAAATAAATAATGAAAGACCCTAGAATCAGAATTGAATCAATGAAAGAAAGAATCAATGAAATTAGGAAATTCACTTGATGATAATCTGTTTGAGGAACAATCAGAAAAAAAAAATAAATAAAAAATTGAAGAAAGCTTAAGAGTTACATGGGAAACTATCAAGAGAAAGATTTTATGCATAATTTAAATTCCAGAAGAAGAGAGAAAATTAATCACAGAGAGGATTTTTGAAGACTTATTGACAGAAAACTTCCCTCATATTACGAAAGACTAAAAGGTTTCCATCCAAGAAGTTCAACAAAATCCACACAAGATAGGCCCAGAAAGAACATCATCAAACATATATTCAAATTTTCCAAAATCAAAGACAAAGAGAATTCTAAGAGCTGCTCATGAAAAACTAAGTATCACCTATAAAGGGGCACCAGTAAGATTAAGCATTGGCTTCTTGGCAGAATCTTGTGGGTAAGAAGACAGTGGGATGATGTCCTGGTTTCCTAGTGCTGGTCTGACAAGAAATACACCACAGTTAGGATGGTCTTAAGAGACAGGAGTTCATTCTTACAATTTAGAGACTTTAAGTCCAAGGTCAAAGTGCTAGGCTCTAGGGGTTGGGTGAAAGCCCCTCAGCATTGGACTTTAGCTCTGCCTCCAGTGCCTGGCCCACTGGAGCTAGAGGCTTTTCTTCACTCAGACAGCTACAGGCTGATGAAGCTGCCAAGCCCAAGGTTGACAAGTAAAAAGGCACAGTCCTGATGTTACCAAATCACATGGCAGAACATTAATTCAAGTCCATTGTAAGTGACCAGGTGGGCAGAGTATAGCAGGCTGCTAAACAATGACTCAGTTACATGAAGCTTTCAAGCATGCCATAAGCTAGAAACTATCCACAAGGCTTCTCCTTATACACAGGAAGCAGACCGCATCCCAAAGACAGCTACCTAGCTGCTTGTGGTAGATCTCACAATGGAGTTGATTGTCAGTCTCATCATGGGGAGTAACTACCACAAGGTGCCCAGCCACTCAACAAGCCCCACTCAAGTTAAGTTGACATACAAATTTAACTACCACAGATGACATATAAAAATCCCTGAAAAAAAAAAAAATTGTCAACCAAGAATCATATATCCAGTAAATTATATTTCAAATATTATGGTAAAACTAGAATATACATAGATAAACAGAAATTAAGGGAAATTTTGAAAACTCCATCAGCCCGACAAGAAATGTTAGAGTCCTTTTGACAGACAACCAAATACATCAAACCACAACCTGAGATTAAGACACATGACAGTGTTACTCAAATTCCAAGCCAGATAAATAATTCCCAAAAGTAAAATAAGTCTGCAAAATTTAAAATGGAACCAGAGATGTGATTCTGTAAAAGATGACAACTTTAAAGCAGGAAGGGGGAATGAATGGTGTACTTATAGAACTTCTATATGAAGAAGAAGTCAAGATAAAATAAAGATATTACAGACTACTTTAAACTTAGGGCAGTAGGAGTAAACTTCAGAGTAATCACAAAGAAATTAAATATACAAACCAAAATAAAAAATAAAATAAAGAAGGCTCAATAAATACAAAATCAATAACAGCAAATGATGCAAAACTAAAACCCATAAACAAAAAGACCTCAGCATAGAAAATTAACCA
>NW_006922528.1:21878-22545 GCF_000298275.1 Orycteropus afer afer | reverse complement strand
CCCATCCTTGGGTTTCTGAGGCGGTATCACTATGGAAGTAGATTGCCCAAACTTCCTACCTGTTTCCTAGTGGTTGTGATAAAGAATGAGAGTGGATGCACAGATCTCTGTTAGTCATTTGTGAGGTGCACTTAATGATAAGTCAGTCTCATATTGGCTGTCATGTATCATTGGCCAAATGGTGCAGAAGCAAGTGATGGACCTCAATCAGTAGGTAGAGCTGTAGGAAGTGCTAGTATGGTTGGGTTATATGGGCACGGTTGATATTTCCTACTCAGTTAGACAAAAACAACAACATCATCAACAACAACAACAAAAAACACCCAAAAAGTAAAAGTGAGGCCAAAAAATTCACACCACATAAACACATAGGAACAATAACCAGATAGAGAAAGAAGGAAAAAGAAAAAAAATAAATGAGATGAAATATTTAAAGAAATATTTTAAAAAGAGAAAAGAAATATAAAGAGAAAAAGAAAAGAATACATTATCTGGGGTGGGGGAAATGAGAGAAAAGAGCTAGAGTAAGAGAATAATGAGGAAAAAAAATGAAAATGCAAAAAGAGAAGTCAGGATGGGGAAAACCTCATAAGACAGGACATAAAAAATGGAAACTAGGAAAAAGGAAGTGAAAAGAAGCCCAACACTAAAACCATTTCAGTCGTCA
>NW_006922528.1:19486-21013 GCF_000298275.1 Orycteropus afer afer | reverse complement strand
AGGCCCAGCCAAGTTGACACAAAAACATAACCACCATAGTCTCTTTATTCAATGTTTTCATTCAGGTTCTTCTACTAGTTGATGTTTAATCCACTTCTGTATCCATCCTTCCTTTCAGACCTGAGGGCTACAAGATAATCTTCTGTATCTGTGTCACTTGGTTTCTCTCTCTCTGTCTCTCTCTGTCTTTCTCTCTTTTTTTTTAGAAGAAGGTCCATGTACCTTGTCTGCCTGATTCACTATCTTACTGGAAGATCTATATATACCAGTAGAGATACAGACAGTGAAAATTGTATTAGAAAAAAATAACACATAGGAGAGTGGGAAGATGGTATTGTACCTATAACCCACATGTTTGTTCCCTCTACAAACTTAATGCCTGAATAACTAGGGAAAGCAAATAGAAATACTGATATTAGAGTTACGAGCAACTAAGGAGAAGATAAAGTATCAGATTTAGTGAAGGTAGAGCAAATATCAGATTCAACAACGGGGAAGAATAAATGAACCCACCTACCTGTCAGAGATGGAGAGACAGAGAAGGAGAGGACTCATTATAATTACAAAAGAGGTCAGCAGAGGGAAGGAAGGGGAAAAAAAATCACAGAACCAACAGAGGCATTGGGGACTCAGAATACCTACACTGGGAGTTTTTAACAGAGACTTTGGGAGCTGAGTGAGGAAGATAATCTTATCGGGAAATAGATCAAGATCCCCCTTGCCTTAGGCTCTATTGAAGAGTCCAGAAAGGAGTGGGGAAAATGGAAAAAGTACCTCTGAATAGGTGGAGCCCTGCAATGAGTCCACAGTAGGGGACTGGGGTTCAACTCTTCCACAACCACTTTTTAGCACAGAGTGGACTAGGGTACTGGATTTTTATAGCTTCTAGATCCTAGCAGAATGTAGTTTCCTGCTACCCATTGGAGTCCCTGTTGATTTTGAATCACAAGTCTTTGATTGACAGTATGATGTCATCATTAGTTGGTCTGTCAAGAAAACACAAACTACACTGTATATACAGGCAGCAGTGACTTAACTGCCTCACCCAAAAGCAGAAAACAGGGGTTCACTACTGACACTTTTTTTTTTTCTTTTTCCTCTTCTCTACTGCCTTATCCAATAGAAGGAACACATTGAACCACTAGCAGGTAACAAGAATTATTACACTTAACACCTTACCCAATAGGTAACACCAATGGCTCCTGCACCACAGGATGAATGACAGACAGTGGACAACACCTGGTTGTTCCAACTCCAAATCCCCTTCATGAAGAACAGAGACATGTACCCACATGTCCACCAGTGATTCCACCAACATTGAGAGAGCTGGGAAGGTAACGCAGCACAGCCAGTTAATAACAAAGAAAAAAAAAAAGTACACCAGCTCCACACTTTCAGATATAGTAAAACTAAAATCAGAGTGAAACAAATCAACATTAAACTAAAAATTAAAGGCAATAACTTCAAAATGTCTAAGAAAGAATAAACAACCTCAAATCAAACAACAATTAAAAAAAAAAAAAGCAA
>NW_006922528.1:17871-18501 GCF_000298275.1 Orycteropus afer afer | reverse complement strand
CCAAACTGTCCCTCAAATATGAGGATGAAATCAAGGCATTCTCAGACAAACAGAGATTAAGGAAATTTGTGAAAACCAGACCAACCCTACAAAAAATGCTAAAGAGACTCCTTCTAGTAGTGAACCCACAACAGAGAACAACACGGCAAAATCAGGACACTTGGCATCAACACTTAGTAACCAAGCAGAAGTAAAAAAAAAAAAAAAAAAAAAAAAACCTCAGTGCCAACAAGTAAGATCTAACTCATAGTGACCCCTCCTTGAGTTTCTGAGGTTGTATCTCTACAGAAGTAGTTTGCCCAACCTTCCTTCTGAAAACCAGAAGAAAATGCTCAAAATAAGCTCACAAAATAAAGTACACAGAGAAATAAGGGAGTCAAACTGCAGATGGCACCAGCAACAAAATAAATGTTGTTGTTGCTATGTGCCACCAAGTTAGTCCCAGCTCAGTAAAAGTCTTAATTACAAAACTTCCAAATGGACAGGAAGATAGTATAATGTCTTTATAGAACTGTTCCAAACTATTTCAAACTTAAGATAAGTATTTACTTCAGGGTAACCATGTAGAAAATTTACAATCCCCTACTCCTCAGAAAGAAGGTTGGGCAATCTACTTCCATAGTGATACCA
>NW_006922528.1:16251-16821 GCF_000298275.1 Orycteropus afer afer | reverse complement strand
TGGGGTATGGATAACAGAGAGCATGTAAGTCTGCCTTCAGCTGATACTTGATTAGATATGTTAAAAGGGGAAATATAATTTGTCTGGAAGAAACAAAGGCTTTTTTTCAAACCCTGTGTGTAGATTATAAGGGTTTGGGTAGAAAACCTGAGCCTGACTCAGAACCTGAGAAAGGACATTTGCGTTTGAAAAAGATACAACCAGAACTATTGAGAGAACAGAAGATCTGCATTTGAAGACAGGACCTACAGGGGAAAAAAAAATAAAAAAGAAAGAAAGAAAGAATACAAAATGACTCTCTTCCCCTTTTTTGCTGACTTTCTACTTCACCAAACATGATATCCTTCTCCAGGCAATGTTCCCTTCCAACAACATGACCAAAGTATGTGAGATGAAGTCTGGCCATTCTCACTATTGAGGAGGATTACAGATGAACTTCTTCCAGGACAGATTTGTTCATTCTTCTGGCAGTCCATGGTACTTTCAGTGTTCTTTGCCAATACCACAAGTCAAAAGTATCAACATTTCTTTGGTGTTCCTTATTCACTGCCCAGCTTTCACATGCACATG
>NW_006922528.1:14264-15391 GCF_000298275.1 Orycteropus afer afer | reverse complement strand
AGGATCCATACCTTACACCACACACAAAAACTAACTTAAAATGGATCAAAGATCTAAATATTAAAGGCAAAGCTATGAAGATTTTGGAAGATAACATATGGTCAAAACTCATTGCCATCAAGTCAATCCTGACTCAGAGCAGCCCCCAATGGCTTTGTGAGTCTGTAAATCCTTAGAGAAACAAACTGCCCTATATTTCTTCCACAGAACAGCTGGTGGGTTCGAACCACTGATATTCTGGTTAGCAGCCAATGCCTTAACTACTAAACCACCAGAGTTTCTTAGGGTCAAAACTAGGGGACATGATTATTTTACATAAATTATCTATGAAATACAACTAAAAATGAATGAACTGCAGAGGATAAACAACACTATGCCCTCCTAAAAATTAAACACTTAACATTCATCAAAACACTTTACTGAAAGAGTAAAAAGAGAAACTTCAGACTGGGGAAAAATATTGACAATGACATATCTGATAAGGGCTTACTCTCTAAAATATATTGTTGTTCTTAGATTCTTTCAAGTCAGTTCCAATTTATAGTGAGCCTATGTACGACAGAACAAAAACTGCTCCATCATGAGTCATTATCACAATCATTGCAAAGTTTGATCCCACTGATGAATTGATGAAGCCAAGTTATCTATTCAACTTGTTGAGGGTCTTCCTGTTTTTTGCTCACCCTCTACTTTATCAATCATTATGTCATTCTTCAGGGACTGGTAACATGTTCAGAGGATGTGAGATGAAGTCTTGTTACCCACACATGTAAGGATCATTCTGGTTGTACTTCTTCCAAGACAGATTTGTTCATTCTTCAGGTATTCCATGGTATATTCAATATTCTTCATCAACACCAAAATTCAAATGAATCAATTCTTCTTTAGTCTTCCTTATTCATTGTTAAGCTTTTACATGCATATGTGGCTACTGAAAATACCATGGCTTGATTCAGAGACATCTTAGTCCTCAAAGTGATATATTTACTTTTCAACACTTTAAAGAGATCTTTTGCAGCAAATTAGCTCAATGCAAATGGCATTTAATTTCTTGACTTGTTTCCATGAGCATCGATTGTGGATCCAAGTGGACAAAATTTTCTCTGTTTATCATGATGTTGTTTATT
>NW_006922528.1:13179-14014 GCF_000298275.1 Orycteropus afer afer | reverse complement strand
AAATTAGTTATGATTCACACATTTGACTTCATTTGTATAACACATAAAAAACAGACAAACGTCTTTCTAGTGTTCTTTGCTTTAAACCAAGATCCATCTGACATCAGCAATGATATCCTTCATTCCACATCTTCTGATTCCAACTTGAATTTCTGATAGATCCTTGTTGAACTATTGCTGCAACCATTTTTGAATTTGTTTCACAAAATTTTACTTGCATAGGATATTGATGATATTGTTTCATAATTTATGTATTCCATTGTATCATGGGTCTTTATCCCATAATTTTCTCATGCATAGACCAAAATTTACTCTTTGATACTCTAATGTACTGTTCTCCTAAATATATGGCTGTGTCTGCATCTTTTGCCCTATTATATGTATAGTACTTATAAATTCTCCTCTTTCATAACTTATTTCCACACTTTGATCCTGAACAAACAGCAAAGTTCCATGATTAATCTAGATTCATGGATTTCAAAAGCAATAGTAAGATCTTGGAGGTAGAAATAATAGAAGAGGCAACTCTCTTTAACTTGCTTTATATATTTTCATTGAAGAATCACTAAAAATTGCATAGGAGGGAAAATAGGAAAGAAAAATCTATCAGCTCAATTAACAAGAGACCAATTAAATTATGCAATATGCCTTGGAACTTCCACAGAGAGTTTTAGATTTGAGATGAAATCATCCATGGAGTCAATGACTCTTTAGATAAAAGCTTATTATATTATTCACTGACTGTGTTGATAACCTAAGAATTTTTTTTCTATTCTTACACTAATGAAATTTTACTACTATATTTTAATCTACAATACTAACTTCATTAAAAAAC
>NW_006922528.1:11334-12239 GCF_000298275.1 Orycteropus afer afer | reverse complement strand
AAGTATCACACATTCTAATGATAAGAACTAATTTTGGGAGTTTTTGTATGTGTATTTCTCTTAAGAAGAAACATATAAAAAATGTAATGCATTAATAATATTGAAAAATATTGTAATATAGTATACACTATATATTTCACACAGTCTATTTTATTTAACTAGGTATTTAAAAAATTATCCAAAGTGATATTTTTGACATATGAATTTGACTGCAAAGGCACATTTCATAAACCATACTTTATGCATAATTTTCCAGCAAAATAAACATTGATTCATTTTTCTAGTCCTAGTTTATCTTTCCACAACTCATCTGTCAGTTTGTCATACCTGTAATGGCTTACATGTTGCTCTGATACTAGAAGCTATTCCACCACTACTTCAAATACCAGCAGGGTCACCCAGGGTGGAAACGTTTCAGCAGAGTTTCCAGACCAATATCCACTAAAAAGAAGAATGTAGTCAGGCCCACTTCTGAAAAAAAAAAAAAAAAAAAAAAGAGGCCATTGAAATCTTTACAAAAGGAGTGAATCATTCTCTAATACTGTGCCAGAAGATAAGACCCTCCCCTTAAAAGACACTCAAAATACAACTGGGGAAGAGCTGTCTCCTCAAAGTAGATGTAAACTTAATGATGTAGATGGAATAAAACTTTCTGGACCTTTTTTGGCTGATGTGGCATGACTCAACATAAGAAGAAATAGCTGCAAATATCCATTCATAATTGTAGCATAAAACATGTGGAATATGAACTTAAGAAAATTGGATATTGTTAAAAATGAAATGGCACATGTAAAGATTGTTATCCTAGGCAATAGTGAGTTAAAATGGACAAGTGTCTGCCATTTGAGTCAAACAATTATGTAGTCTACTATGTTGGAAATGAAAGAGTGAGGGGAATGGTGTGG
>NW_006922528.1:2305-4504 GCF_000298275.1 Orycteropus afer afer | reverse complement strand
ACCAGAAGTTGGTTTTTTGAAAAGATCAATAAAATTGACAAACCACTGGCAAATTTAACAAAGGAAAAGAGGGAGAAGATACAAATAACACAAATGTAATGAGTGACATCACAACAGAACCAACTGAAATAAAAAGGATAATATCAGGATACTATGAAGATTTGTTCTCCAACAAATTTGAAAATCTGGAAGAAATGGACAGATGTCTAGAAATGCACCACTTACCTAAGCTAAAACAGACTGATTTGGAAAAGTTGAACAGCTCCATCACAAAATAAGAAATTGAACAAGTCTTCAAGAAATTACCAACTAATAAAGTCCTGGCCCAGACGGTTTCACTGGAGAATTCTACCAAACTTTCAGAGAACTGATACTAATCCTACTCAAACTATTCCAAATCATAGAAAAGGATGGAATCTCCCTAACTCATTTTATGAAGTAAGCATAACCTTGATGCCAAAACCAGGCAAAGACATCATTCAAAAAGAAAACTACAGACCAATATCTCTCATGCATGTAGATGGAAAAATCTTCAACAAAATCCTAGCCAATAGACTGCAACAACATATCAAGAAAATTATTCATTATGACCAAGTGGTGTTCATATCAGGTATGAAGGGAAACAATTAGTCCTAGCAACTGGTACACCATCCAATCTGCAGCTTATATGACTATGAGACCAGAACTAGATGGTGCCCATCTACCACTGTCAACCACTTGAAAGGGGATATAGGTAACAAATCCTGGATAGAGAGGGAGAACAATGTGGAACAAAACACAAAATAATTTGGAGAAAAAAAAAGGCGGGGTGACCAGGTTTCCTGGTATGATAGAGCCTGGTGGAACCATTGAGACTATGGCCCCTAGCTGCCCTTCAGGTCTAGAATTGAATCCATACCTGTGGCTTCCAGCCAAGCAAAAGTAGGCATATGAGTTGAACATTTACCTGAGGTAGATACACTCCTTGGAGAGAAAAATCATGGGAGAAAGAAGGGCTGCCAATGCACAGGGAGACAGCTTAGGGGGCAGGAGTCCATGGAGGGATGGACACTGGGAAGAGGTAACTACAGGGAGGAAGTGGGAGGGGAGCTGTTGCATTGTGGTTAATTGTTGTCAATGTCATTAGACAAAGTGTATGTGAACTGCTGTATAGAAAGTGAATTTGCTCTGTAAATTTTTACCCAAATCATAATTAAAAAAAAAAAAAAGAAAGAAATCAGATGTTGTATTTCACTGGGCAAATCTGCTGAAAATACCTCTTCAGGGGTGTTAAGAAGCAAAGATAGCACTTTGAAGACTAAGGTGTGCCTAACACAAGCCAGGCTGTTTTCAATCATCCCATATAAATGGGAAAGTTGACATTGAATAAGGCAGACCCAAGAAAAGTGTATGCCTCTGAAGTGTCATGTTGGAGAAGAATACTGAAAATACAATGGACTGCAAGAGGAACAAACAAGTCTGTCCTGGAAGAGGTGCAGCTGGAATGTTCCATGGAAGCAAGAATGACCTGACTTCATTTCCCATACTTGGTTCTTGTTGTAAGAAAGGACCATTTCCTGGCAGATACCATGTTTGGTGAAATGGAGGTCAGTATAAAAGGGAAAGACCCTCAACAAGATGGACTGACACAATAGGTGCGACGATTTGCTCAAGTATAGCAAGGGATGTGAAAATAGTGCATGACCGGTCAGTGTTTTGTTCCACTGTACATAGGGTTACTATGAGTTGGACCCAACATAATGGCACATAGCAAGAACATGAGCAAAATATTGAATGATGCAGGAAGTATTACAAGCAGATGGAAGAAATAAAAGGAGTCATTACAACAAAAAGTATTGTTAATTGTTCAATTATTTCAGGCAGTGGTATATGATTAAGAACCAATCACACTGAGTGCAGAAGTCAAAGCTACACTGAAGGATTTGGCAAAAAATAAAGCTCTAGAAATTGATGGAATACACATTGAGATGTGTCAACAAACTGACACAACACTAGAGGTACTCACTCAGTTATGTCAAGAAATTTGGACTATAACTACCTGTTGAACCAGGTGGAAATAATACATGTTTGTGTCCATTAGAAAGTAAGCTCATCGGCAAGAATACAAAAATTAATTAACAATATAATTAATATCAAACACAGGTAAATTTTGCTGAACATAATTCAAAAACAACTCTAGAAGTAAAATGACAATGAATT
>NW_006922528.1:0-1840 GCF_000298275.1 Orycteropus afer afer | reverse complement strand
GAACAACCTGTGATATGCAGATCACACAACATTACTTACTTAAAGTGAAGTTGACTTGAAGCTCTTATTGAAGATCAAAGACTACAGTTTTCAGTATGGATTACACCTCCACATAAAGAAAACAAAAGTCCTAACAATGGACCAGTAAGCAACATCATGATAAGTGGAAAAAGAAGTTCGAAATTTCAAGCATTGCATTTTACTTACATCCACAAGCAATGATCATGGAAGCAGCCCTGAAGAAATCAAATGAGGTATTGCATTAGGCAAATCTGTTGTAAAAGACCTCTTTAAAGTGTTTAAGAGCAAAGATGTCACTTTGAAGATTAAGGCATGCCTGACCCAAGGCATGGTCTTTTCAGTAGCCTCATATGCATGTGAGAGCTGGACAATTAATGAGGAAGACCGTAGATGAATTGGTACAATTGAGTTGTGGTGTTGGTGAACAATACTGAGCGTAGTGTGAACTGCCAGAAAAGTGAACATATCTGTCTTGGAGACAATACACTTGGAATTCTTAGAAGGGAGAATGATTAGACTTCATCTCTCATACTTGGGACATGTTGCCAGAAGGGACCAATCCTTGGTATAGGAAATCATGCTGAGTAAATTCATGCTTCTCAGAGAAAAAGGGAAAGACTCTCAATGAGATGGATTGACATAGGGGCTGTGATGATGGGCACAAGTATGGAAACAATTGTGAGGATTTTTCAGCACCAGGTAGTATTTCATACTGTTGTCTGTAAGGTCAGTAAGCGTTGGAACTGATTTATTTGCATCTAAAAACAATAATTCTGTCTTTGTGCTTTGAAATGAAAATTTAACAAAGTATACTAAATGAAGGATTTGACAAAGAACAATAACTGGAAACTGTCAATAATCACTTTCTAATTGTACAAGAAAGAAAAATGAGCCAAGTCATTGAATGTATTTAAAAATGAATTAAACAGACTTCTGGAAGATGGCAGAATAGTGAGTCAAGCTGCACAGACTGCACAAAATACATGAGAAACTAATTGAAACAGATATATATGATTACCCTGTAAACTTGAGCTTTTAAGGGACAGGTACAAAAGAGGATTAATACTAACTAATAGAAGACCCTGGATGAAAATAGCAAATAAGGAAACAGGAAGATGAGGACAGCCAGCAGTTTTGATGGCACAGCCAATTTGAATATTTACAAGTGGCATTTTGTGGTAGTTAAATTCTTATGTCAACTTGGCTGGTCCTGGTTGAGTGGCTTGTCAGCTGATGGTAGTTATTGTCCGTGATGAGACTGACAATCAACTCCATGGTGATATCTACCATAAGCAGCTGAGTAGCTGCCTTTGGATGTGGTCTTCTTCCTGTATATAAGGAGAAGCTGTATGTAAGGAGAAGCCTTGGGGATAGTCTCTAGTTTATGGCATGCTTGAACCCTGCATGTAGCTGTGTCATTGTGTGCTGTCAACCTTGGGACTACAATAGACTTGAATTAACAGCCTGCCGTGTGGTTTGGTAACATCGGAAATGTGCCATTTTATTTGACAACCTTGGGCTTGTTAGCCTCAGCAGACAGTAGCTGCCTGAATGAAGAGATGCCTCTAGTTTCAGTGGGATGAGAGCAAGAGGCAGAGCTGAAGGCCAAGGTCGAGGGGCTTTCACACAGCCCCTAGAGCTTGGCACTTTGAACCTGGACTTAAAGCCTGCAAACTGTAGGAGAATAAACTCCCGTTTGTTCAGCTATCCCAGTTGTGGTGTATTCTTGTCAGAGAGGCTCTAGGTAACCAGAACACATTCCAATTGAGATAGGAACCTAAGAATCCTCTACTGGCCGAGGACTGCACTGGCAGCTGAC
>NW_006922527.1:514653-515583 GCF_000298275.1 Orycteropus afer afer | reverse complement strand
TATGTATAGTATAAACCGATATAAAATTTCAAAGATAAACTCACACAAGAAAGTTGTGGTTATCTCTGGGGGTACGATAAAGAGGATGCTCATTATTTCATTCATGTATTTGAACTTTTTACAATGATTATGTAATATTTATGAGCTCTGATAGCATAGTGCCTAAGGTACTTGACTGCTAACCAGAAGGCTGGTGGTTCAAACCCACCAGCTACTCTTTGGAAGGAAGTTTGGACAATGTATTTCAGTAGTAATACCACCTTGGAAACCCAAGGAGGGGTTGCTAAGTTGGGTCTGACTCGACGGCACATAACAACAACAGTATATAATATTTGCTCAGATGAGTACACAGTCAAGTGAAGGTTCACAAACTAACAGATCGGGGTGATGTGTTGGGATTAGTGCTGGGCTGAAGTTAATAAAAGGGAATAGTTACTGTTTATTAAGTATTTTTTCTAAGTGCTTTAAGTATATTTATTCAAATATTACCCTTTTTAAAAGCAGATCTGAGAAAATAATTCATTTGCACAAGTTCGCAGAGCTAATAAGTGATAGAGTAGGATTCTAACCTAATCAATCTAGCTCTTAAATTGATGCTCTTAACTACTAGGTTCTGAAAATAAAAGATTTAGTTCAGGCTTAGGAGAAGGATGCTTCAAGTGTGGTTTTGCATCTGGCCACAGTGGACCAGACCACAAGACAGAACACCCCAAAGGGCTCAAGAACCCAACCTGCTGCTTCTACTACTATTGGGCCTCTAGATACATATCCCACTGCTAATAAGAAGAGATTCCCTGTCCCATTCTCTACAGATGCTTCCATATAATCATTTAATTCAGAGCTCAATGTGGTATGCATTATCACAGTTTTACAGATGGGGAATCTGAGGCTTAGAGAGATGAAATGGCTTGATCAAGTTCATGCAATTAG
>NW_006922527.1:506620-510973 GCF_000298275.1 Orycteropus afer afer | reverse complement strand
ATTCTTCTGCTAGTTGGGGTTTAGTCCAATTCTGCATCCTTTCCTTCAAGGCTCAGGGGTCCAAGATTATCTTCTGTGTCTGTGTTAATTGGTTTCCCTTTTCTTTGTTGAAGAGGGTCTGTGCAATCCTTCTGCCTAGTCCGCCATCTTGCCCCGCCTCCTATAGGAAGCAATTTGAATGGAAGATTCTAGCAGGTGTAACAAAAACTGAAACTGGCAATGTATCCTGTTTTATTGAAGGCTGCTCTTGAAAGAAGTGCTGTCCTTTCTAAAAAGTTAACTGGATATAGTTACAGACTTTATCAAGAACATCCAGGTATTTGGAATCCAGATTGCCCAGACACTAATAATTCACTTGTTCTTTTCAAATACATTGCTAAAGACCACCTGCTCATTTGAAATATAGTATTTACACCCTAATCAAACTGTTGCATTATTATCAATGTTTTAGTCTGATTTTAACTTAAAGCATTCATTAAATGAATCATTGAAGAAACACTTTTGACCAAAGGGGGAGAGTCACTTTTAGAAACTATTTGTTTGAGGGTCTCAGGCCCCCAAAAGGATTCCACATCAACCTGATAATTGCTTGCTCTCCTACCAACAATATTCTTGGAAGACTACTGTTGTACAAACACAGTCTGGCCTTAGTTCAGAGACTGAGGTTCTGGTTTACCTGACCACTGACTAATTTGAAGCAAAACAGCTGTGCAGAGAATAATGGCTGGCAAGGCATGACTGAGGTATCTTTTCCCAGGCTATTGGAGGAAGCTCATCTGTATTATGAGTTCTTGCTTGAGTAGGCTATGGTTGAGGGAGTGGGAAGATGGACTGAGGACCTGGTTTCTGCTTTATGGGAAAATCATAAACAAGATTAATAGGGGTCTGCTTAGATAGGGAGAAAGTAGAGAGCTTTTGAAATAACTGAAAGGAAAGCTGGAAATATATGTGGTGGGAACAACATGGTTGAATTAAATATTTCAAGAGTGGAGCAGCTCTGTGTCATGACGCTGGCCAAAGTAGTTTGGGAAGAATGAAGGACAAAATAATTACAGAATGTGGAACTCAAAAGACCTGAAAGCCCAGGTGTTGACGGGATCATCTGTGTGAACACTGAAGTCATCCAGGATAATAGCAGTGAATAACATAGTGCCAATGTAGTCAAAAAATTATGGGAAGTAGCCAGGAAGGTAGGAGATGATAGCAAAGAAAAGGGTTAGAGGGGAATATAGTCAAATAACATGAATCTAAAGAAGCTGAGAGGTTTTAGTAACATGAGAATGGAAGAGCAAATGAATGTAACAAGCTCAATAAATAATAGATCTCCTGTTGACCTCATCATTTTTGAGTATTGAAGTATTAAAAATGCCACCCCTGGCAGTCAAAGTTCTCTTTCTTACTCAGCTTTACCTATCCATACTCCACCCTGGCTCATCCTCTATTCATCAGGTATCAGAAGACTGGCCATCCTGGGGGGATTTTTCTCTTGCAGGTGCTGAGCATTACTTGTACTTAAGTTTATGAGTGTGTGTGCACAGGCCTGGATGAAACCAAATAGGGCCAATTTGGAGGTAATCCTGGATGCTAGAAACCTAGAAAGCCCTAGATCTGTGGCAATTGCATTACAGGCATCTAGTATCATCAGAATTGATGACTATATCAGTGTGAAGGGATCAGATGGGCATTTTTTCCCCATCTCCACTAGGAAGGCAGACCCAAAAGTGGACAAGTACAGGATGGCTTGCCTCAACAGGGCCTATTCTAGCCACCCCCAAATGCAGGGCTGTGTTTCAAAGATACCCAAGTGGAATATATTAACATAAAATAAAAGAGGCTTCAAAGAGGAGATTGAAAGCCATAGCTAGCTTGACTTCAGAATAAAACTTCCATCAGCTTATTCCAGGCTACAACTTGCACTGTTGGGAGTACCAAGAAAAAGATGAAGGCAATTCAACATCTATTTACTGTGCTTGATGTTTCTGTGCCATTCACAGTATTGCACACTTTGAATGACAGGAAAGACAGTAAGTTGCCTCCTTGAACTTAAGGAGGCATGGGCATGACAGGCACTTACACAAATAAATCAAATATAAGACAGAAGTATTAATTAATATAATGAGAGAGGTGTAAACAAATTACTTTGAAAGTGCTGAAGAAGGGGATTGGTTTCTAGCTAGACAAATCCAAGAAGTTTCCACAGAGGAGGTGGCATTTGACCAAAGCTGTGATTAATTAATTGGATTTCCATACCTACAAGTCATGTGCAGAGAACATCATGGATAAATGCATGGAGGCAGGTAGATACAAAATATAGGGTCTGTAGTGATGGGAGATGGGGAAGATGAGAATATGAAGCAATACTGATAGCTAATATTTGTGGATAACTACACTAGTGGTGTAGTCATTAAGGCATGATGCTGCTAACCAAAAGGTTGGTGCTTTGAACCCACTAGCTGCTCTGCAGAAGAGAGATGGGGCAGTCTGCTTCTGTAAAGATTTACAGCTTTAAGAACCCAATGGGGGTCAGAATCAACTCGATAGCAGTAAGTTTTTAATTTATTTTTTAACTATATACCAGGCACAGTGTTGAAAGTTTAACATGAGTTAACTTATTAATGCTGACAAAAACTCTATGAGGTAGGAAGTATTATGATAGTCATCATCTCCACATGACAGTTCAGAAACTGAGGTCTAGGAAAGTTAAATAGGTTGTTCAAGAACCCACAGATAGTAAGTACCAGGGCTAGGAATCAAACCTGGGATCTTTGTATCTAGACAGAACCAATACCCTCAACTCCTGTGGTACATTACTTTCCAGCATAGTTTGGGAGAAAACCATTAAGGATCTTGAGTACCAAAATAAGGGTTTGGGGTACTATCTTTTAGTCCTGTGTTTGAATTCAGGCTCTAGAAGTCACTAGAGATTGCTGCTGCTGCTGCTGTTGTTAGGTGCTGTCGAGTTGATTCAAACTCATAGCAACTCTATGCACAACAGAAGAAAAACACTATTCTGTTCTGCACCATCCTCACTATACTTGCTATGTTTGAGCCCATCACTGTAGCCATTGTGTCAATACTTCTTATTGAGGGTCTTCCCAGTTTTCTCTGACCTTCCACTTTACCAAGCATGATATCCTTCTCCAGGGATTGATCCCTTCTGGTCACATGACCAAAGTAGGTGAGATGAAGTCTGACCATTCTTGCTTCTAAGGAGCATTCTGGCTGCACTTCTTCCAGGACATATTTGTTCCTTCTTCTGGAAGTCCATGGTAGTTTCAGTATTCTTCACCAACACCACAATTCAAAGACTTCAATTCTTCTCTGGTCTTTATTCATTGTCCAGGTTTCACATGCATATGAGGTGATTGAAAATGTCATGACTTGACTTAGGCACACTTTAGTCTAGGCTGGAGAAGATTCAGAGGGCTAGTGTTTCTGTTCAGATCTCTGAAGGACATTTATGTGACAGAAGGAGAAGACAGGGTTTGAGAGACCTCAGATCAAGAAGTAGTTTCAACTAGTTGTGAGGAAGAACTATAACCATTCTGAGTGGGCTGCCCCAGTGAGTAGTAAATTTCTTTACAGAAGATTTGTTCAAAGAGAAGCTGCGTTAGTGTGAAATTTGATTTCCACTCTGAGTAGAATGAATGTTCTCAAACTTGAGGGTTCAGTGGATTAATATGACTGGTTGAGCTGGAAAAAGATTCAACTTCTTGAGGAAGGTGACCTCAGGCTCTGACAGGAGCACATTAAACTTCTACCAGGCAACTGGAGATATTACATTGAATACTTCACCCAATAGACAGGTAACGCCAATAGCTCTTCTGCCCAGAATCAATAACAGATGGTGAATATCTGTTTGTCCCAGCTCTAAATATTCTTCATGATGAACTGCACCTACATCCCCACCAGTGATTCCAACACAGAGAGAGTGACTTAGTAGAGCCAAGTTAGTAGTCAAAGAAGTACAAAAGCTCCACACATTCAGACATAATAAAAAATAAAATCAGGGTGAAACAAATCAATACATAACTAAAAATTAAATACAACAACTTAAAAATGTCTAGGAAACAACAGACAACCTCAAATCAAACAGCCAGCCAACAAATAAATAAATAAATAAATAAAACAGGGCAAGACAGTAGAAATAAAAGCCCAGGCTAAAGAATTCTCTATCATGGAGGAAGAACAAGAAATAGAACTATCTGAAAGGAATTCAGGAAGTATGTATACAGGATTCTCTAAGAGCTCAAGGAAACCATAAACAGAAACAACAAGAAGACAGACAGTACCCTGGAAGAATTCAGGAAAATTATTCAAGAACAAAATAACAAGATACATTAACAATTGGAA
>NW_006922527.1:488947-490415 GCF_000298275.1 Orycteropus afer afer | reverse complement strand
GGTTTCATAGGCAAATTTTACCAAACATTCAGGGAAGAGTTGAAACCTATACTACTCAAAATATTCCAAAATGTAGAAAAGGATGAAATATTCCAAAATTCATTCTATGAAGCAAACATAACACTGATACCAAATGTAACACTGAAAGATGCCACTAAAAAGGAAAACTACAGACTGATATCCCTCATGTATATAGATATAAAATTATTCAACAAAATCCTAGCCAACAGAATCTAACAACATATCACAAATAAACAAACAAACAAAAAAGAAAACCATCATGACCAAGTGAGAATCACACTAGGTATCCAAGAATGGTTCAACATCAGAAAAGCAATCAATGTGATCCACCACATAAAGAAAACAAAAGAACCATATGATCATATCAACCAGTGCAGAAAATACATTTGATAAAATCCAACACCCATTCCCTTTCAAAACTCTCAGCAAAATAGGGTTAGAAGGGAAATTCTTCATCATAATAAAGGGCATATATGCAAAGCCAACCGTCAACAGTATTGTTAAAGAAGAAATATTCAAAGCATTCCCCTTGCTAATGGGAACCAGAGAAGGATGCTCTCTATCACCACTTCTATTTAACATTGTATTTTAAGTCCTAGCCAGGGCATTAATGTGAGAAAGAGAAATAAAAAGCATCCAAATTGGTAGTGAAGAAGTAAAACTATCTCTATTTGCAGATGTCATGATCCTATACATAGAAAACCCAAGAGACTCAGAAAATAAATAAATAAATAATTCCTGGAACTAATATAAAGGTTCAGCAATGTATTAGGATACAAGATCAACATATAAAAATCAGTTGGATTTATTCACATCAACAAAGAGGCCTCTGTAAAGGAAATACAGAAAACAATACAATTTACATCAGCTACCAAAAGATAAAATATATAGGAATCAATCTTACCAGAGACACAAAAGACCTATACAAAGAAAACTACAAAACACTACTACAAGAAACTATAAAAGATCTACATGAATGGAAGAACATGTCTTGTTCACTGATTGGATGAGTGAATATTGTGAAAATGTCAATAATACACAAAACAATCTATACATTCAACGCAATCCTGATCCAGATTCCATCAACATTTTCTAAGGACATGTAAACACCAATCACTAACTTCATATGGAAAGGACAGGCACCTCAGATAAGCAAAACACTGCTGAAGAAAAACAAAAAAGTAGGAGGTCTCACACACCTAGATCTCAAAATATACTATATAGCCACAGAAGTTAAAACAACATGGTATCGGTACAATGATAGACAGACAAATAGAACAGAATCAAAAAACACAGAAATAGACTCATCCATTTATAAACAGCTGATTTTTGACAAAGGACCAAAACCCATTAAATAGGGGAGAGATAGCCTCTTTAACAAATGGTGCTGGCAAAATTGGATATTCACTTGCAGAAAAATAAAACAGTAAGCATACCTCACCCCATG
>NW_006922527.1:487380-488616 GCF_000298275.1 Orycteropus afer afer | reverse complement strand
ATGACATATCTGACAAGAAACTTATCTCCAAAATTTATAGAAAACTTCAACACCTCAACACAAAAAAACGCAAACAACCCAATTCAAAAATGGGCAAGGGACATGAACAGACACTTCACTAAAAAAGATATACTGGCAGCCAATAAACACATGAGGAAATGCTCACAATCATTAGTCATTAGAGAGATGCAAATCAAAACAGCAATTAGATATCACCTAAACCCAGCAATAACAGTGAAGTTCAAAAAGACAGAAAATAGCAATTGCTATCGAGATTGTGGAGAGATCGGAACTCTCATACACTGCTGGAGGGCCTGCAAAATGGTATAAACATTATGGATAATGGTATGGTGTTTATTTAAAAAACTGAAAATAGAAACAAAATTTGATCCAGCAATTCCATTACTAGGAATAGATCTTAATGAGGTGAAAGACAGGACCACATGCATGAACAGACAAATGGACACCCATGTTCATCATATCATGATTCATTATAGAAAAGATATGGAGAAAACCTAAATGCCCATTACCAAATGAATGGATAACCAAACTATGGTACATTCACAGAATGGAATACTATGCAACATTAAAGAATAATGAACGATTTCTGGAAAAATGGCAGAATCAGCAGACAAATTACACAGACCCTCTTCAGCAAAGGGGAACTAATTAACACAGATACAGAAGATAACCCTGGAGCCCTGAGCTTTGAAAGGAAGGATACAGAAGTGGACTGAACTACAACTAGTGGAAGAATTTTCATGAAAACTCCAAAGAAGGAGACTTACGGAGCTGCAGTCTCTCAGGGATCCTGAAGGCATTGCCAAGTGGTGTTAGGACCTAAGAATTAACCTAAAAATCAGCCTGCTAGCAGGGGCTGCATGGAGGACTGCAGTGGTGATTGGTGAATAAAAAGGGAAGCAAAGAGGAGGAAGATAGACTAGCTGTGGACTTTTGCCTTCCAGAGGGCACAGCCTTTCTGAATGTTTACAAGTGGATCAAGCATTTTGGATATTTAAAGTGACAGTGTTCTTTCAGATTCCAGGGACCTAAGAATAGGCTCCACCTACCGGGGATGGCAAAGATAGTCTGTACAAGAACTGGAAAGGTGTGATATTCTTCTTGTTACCCTTATACCCCACATCCTCTTGGTGAACAGAGGTGCGGCCATCCCTACCTCCCACCCACCTTCTGGGCCAGCAGGAATTACAGCACAGTCTGTGTGCTCTGATGGAG
>NW_006922527.1:485948-486905 GCF_000298275.1 Orycteropus afer afer | reverse complement strand
TTTTTAAAGTATTTTTTTAAATTTTTTTCTCTCATTTATTGCCTCCCCCCCACTTTTTTTCCCTCTTTTTGGTGATTGTTCCTTCATGTTTACATGGTGGTTTTTTTTTTTGCCTCTTCTTTTTACTTTTTTTTATGGCTTTTTGATTGTTGTTTTTGTCTAATTGAGTCAGAGACAGCAATTGTGTCCATACAATGCAACCACAATCACATTTCCTGCAGCTCCACTGACTGAGTGAGAGCCACCACTTCCTTCTGCACCAACTGGCCAAAGACACACAAATTCTAATAAGAGCCTGTTTCACCCTTAACTGCTCTTCACAAACAGTTAGCAGAGATCTGTGCAGCCACTCTCATTCTCTATCACACCCATCAGGAGACAGGTAGTGAGTGCATAAGTGCTGTCAACTAGTGAATAGAGGAGCATGGTACCCTGCCTACTCAGATGCATCCAAAAAAGAAAAACAAAGAAAATGAAAATCTTGAACGAATCACGCCAACATCCAAAAGCAAACTCACTAGATTCTGGATAGAGTGGGAAGAAAAATGTGGAACAAATTCAAAAAACACAATAACGACCAGAATTACTGGTCAAAAGAATTCTGGTGGGACCCATAAAACTATGTCCCTGAGATACACTTCAGGCCTGGGATGCTACTCATTCCCAAGGGCTGGGTCTAAGCCCAATGGTAAATAAGGCTTATATGCAGAACACTCAACCCAGAGTGATGCACCCACCTGCTCTATGGAGATACATCCCTTGGAGCAATCAATCAGTCATGGGGCAACAGAAGGACAACATTCACACAGAGAAAAAGCTGGACAGACAGGAGTGTGTAAGTAAGAAGGGCTCAGGAAGGGGATAAAGGGAAGGAACAGGAGGATGGTTTGTTAGGGTTAGGTATGGTAATTGGGGAGTGAAACTAAATGTACATGAAATGTTGAATGTAAAACAAAC
>NW_006922527.1:481546-485401 GCF_000298275.1 Orycteropus afer afer | reverse complement strand
ACAGAATTAATGAGATTGAAGACAAATACATGAATATGTCTTTGGAAAAGGATCAATCAGGAAAAAAAAAGATCAAAACAAGATGAAGAAAGCCTAAAGTTCATGTGGGATACCATCAAAAGGAATAAGTTACTTATAACTGGAATTCCAGAACAGGAAGAGAAAAAAAGAAACATTGAGTAAATTGTCAAAGATCTGTTGGAAGAGAACTTCCCTGATATAATGAAAGATGAGAATATATCCATTCAGGAAGTCCAATGAACTCCAAACAGGATAGACCCCAAAAGAAAATAATCAAGACATATCATCATCAAACTCACAAAAGCAAAGACAAAGAAAGACTCCTGAAAGCAACAGGGGAAAAAAGGAAAGTTACTGTGTTATACTGGGTTCTTTAGAGAAACAAAACCAGTAAAGCTTATATATATGTACATAGAAATAAATTTATCTTAGGAAAATGGCTCACACACTTATAGAAGCTGGCAAGTCCAAAGTTCCTGGATCAAACGTCAAGTTGGAGGCTATTCCTGACTTTTGCAGCCACAGGGGCTGAGGAGCTCAAGGCTGGGAGGCAGTACACCGGCTGTTGACTCCAACAAATGATGAATCCAAGATCTCCAGGCCAAATGGTGGCTTGTTCACTCATGGACAGTTGTAGGCAGCACACCAGAATCCCGATCCAGGGAAGAACGTCTCTTTTCCCAGGATGTCCATAGATATACCAGAAGCAGGCCACACCCCTAGGGAAACTCCCTTTCAACAGATTAACTACACAAAACATAATCATCTGATCCCATCATGGGAATAACCACATCACAACAGCTTAAACAACACAGAATTGTGGTCTAGCCAAGTTGGCACACATCTCCAACTGTCACAGTCCACCCCTTGTCAACTTGGCAGTTGTACACATTTTATTAACCATATATAATCTCTAAATAAGGACAATTATAAAGTCATATTTGTGCATAACATGATACACTAACACATGTACAACCAAAACACATTAACCTTATTTACATTTCACAGTTCATAACAGAAGCAAACAAAAATATTTCATTCACATATACAATGAAGAAATATAACAATCAAAGTCCTCGTTTCCTCAGTTGGTCACATGGTCATATCTGATATTCAGAACTACCTTCTTCCACTGCCCATTCTGTATTTCCCTTGCCCTCAGCAAGCACCTCAGCTGGTCTTGGTTCTTTGCCTGGTGGGGTGACCCAAACCTTCATTCCTGAAGGGTCTGGGCCATTAGCAGTCATATCAGAATTGGGTTGCTGTAATTTTTCAATTACTTTAATCACAGGGCATGGTAGTACTAAGAGGCATCCTAAAGAATCTCCTGTACTCCAGACATTTTCTTCTTTACCTCCATTATATAAAGCCAATCCAGTTTCCCCTTGATAATCAGAATCTATCACACCAGATAGTATAATAATGCCCTTTGTCTATTGATCCAGAGGCATAAGGAAGCCAAAATGGCTGGGTGGCATTCTTAATTTTCAGTTCAATGCAATCAGTATTGTATCTCCAGGTGGAAGTGTTCCTCCCTTTGGAACTAAGATCTCCAGATCAGCAGAGCATAGGGTAGCAGGGACAGGAAGCAAAAATTTTTTGAGTGCGTCACTATGGGTAACAGTGGTACCACTCCTGTTTCCACCCCTTGGTTCCTGGATCCAAGAATCCTGGCTATTGGAGAAATAGAACCATATATTGGACACTGGTCTAGAGTATATACAGCCTCCTGGAGAACATTGCACCAACCCTTCAAGGTATTGCCACCTAGTTGGTGCCATAATTGTGTTTTCAGGAGGCCATTCCATCATTCTATCAAGCCAGCAGCTTCAGGATGATGAGGAACATGGTAAGACCAGTGAATTCCATGAGCATAAGCCCATTGCTGCACTTCATTTGCTGTGAAGTGAGTCCCTTGATCTGAAGCAATGCTGTGTGGGATACCACGATGGTGGATAAGGCATTCTGTAAGTCCATGGATGGTAGTTTTAGCAGAGGCATTGCATGCAAGGAAGGCAAATCCATATCCAGAATAAGTATCTATTCCAGTAAGAACAAAATGCTGTCCTTTCCATAATGGAAGTGGTCTAATGTAATCCACCTGCCACCAGGTTGCTGGCTGAACACCCCGAGGAATGGTTCCATATCACAGACTCAGTGTTGGTCTCTGCTTCTGGAAGATTGGACACTCAGCAGTAGTGGTAGCCAAATCAGCCTTTGTAAGCAGGAGTGCATGTATTTCACTATGAGGAACACCATGAGCAAGTAGCCAAAGCCATAATTCCACATGATTCAGACTATTCTAATTACTGTTCCGACTCTGCTGTCCATTATGGTAACCATACCCACCTTGCCTTTGTTGATTAACTCCTGCCACTTGGCTCCTACTACCAAGAGGTCCAATCAGCCCCAATGTAGTTGTCTTAGTTCAATTAGGGCAGTTCCCACTGTCAAATCAGGTTTACATAAAAGAGCAATCATAGCAGTCTTCAAGCATGCTGGGGCTCCCTTCACTGTACTGGTGAATGGTGCGTCTTCTGGACTCTCCATTTCTGACTCTAGGGGTCTAATCTGATAAATCCATTCTAACAGGCCAATTTCCCTAAGCCTCTGGATACCTTCTTCTACATTATACCAAGACAGATCTGGTACTTTAACTTGACTTAAGGTAGCCCACCACATAATCCATGCTTCAGGAAGCCAACAAAATAAACTATTAGACCCTTTCCTAACCTCTTGAGCTGAAACATTGAATGAAGAATGCATACTTAGTGGGCCTAAATCAATAAACTCAGACTGATCCAATCTTACATTCCTTGCACCATTATCCCACTCCCTCAGTAGCCATTTCCATACATATTATCCAGGTTTCTGTCTGTATATGTTAGCAAAATCAAGTAGGTCTTTTTTGGGTGTAGCGTGCCACCTCCTCAATCATACTTTCTAGTTCACCTTTTGGGGCTTGCTTGGACTTAACTTTAGTTATAGGTCTAGCAGCAACAATGGGTGGTTGAAGCAGTTCCTGAGAACATTCAGGAATGTCTTCCATGGCCTCTGCCTCAGGCAATGACCCAACAGGACCAGTTTGGCTAATCCCATAAAACTGAGGTGGAGGGGATAATGTGGTTTTACAGTAATCCCTTCAGATGGGAGGTATTCAACAGAATTTACAGGCTCCATATCCTGATCTCCCTGACTATCTGCCCATATGCTGCCATTCCAGGTTTCAGGATCCCATTCTTTCCCAATCAATGCCCTCACTTTAACTTCAGACACCATTCTGGGTTGGCAATTTAATTGGCATTGTAATTCAGCCACACTTACAATAAGACTCTGGGTTTGGTTTTCAGCAATATCAGCTATGTTAGTAAAAGCAATAGGACATTCTTTCAGAGCACAACTGGAAACACTGAGTTCTTTTATGCGGCACTTAAGCCTAGACTCAGCAGCTCTGAGCTCATCTTGCTCTTTCATCACTTTGTCTAGTGTCAGTAAGACCAACTAACCAGCTTCCCTATACTCCTCATGCTGACAAAATTGCAAAAAAGTATCAAATATGCCATCACCCAGAGCCTCACTTCTCATGAGTATTTGATTTATTGGTGGTGATGTTTTGCATATTAATGTTGCCACCTCACACCACGGAGTAGCAGGGCCCTCTTTACTACCAGAGTCAGGGTCACTAGTGTTTTTACAATTAATCACATTGGAGAGCCAATTTAGGAAGCCTATCCTTATGATTTTGTCTCTCTAGAACCACTCCCAGTACCAAATGTGTTAGATTGTGTTCTCTAGAGAAACAAAACCAGTAAAGCTTATATATGTATATGTATA
>NW_006922527.1:479813-480820 GCF_000298275.1 Orycteropus afer afer | reverse complement strand
GAGAAATGATAAACCTTCACACCACAATAAAAAGTAAGAGAAGCACAAATATTTATCAAGTACTAAAAAACAGCAATGAAGGAGATCATAGCACAATTCATGAACAAAATGAGGTCAGCACAGAAAATTAAGTGGAACAACAGAAAACCACACACACACACACACACACAACACATAATAAAATGACAGCAACACGTTTATACTTGTCAATAATTACACTGCATGTCAATGGATTAAATGCACCACTCAAAAGATGGAGAGTTGCAGACTGAATAAGAAAACATAACCTATCAATATGCTGTCAAAAAGAAACACACCTTAGAGAAAAGACAAAAATAAATTAAAAATCAAAGTTTGGAAAAAAGATATTTCACTAAACATAACAAAAGATGTACCAAAAAGAGCAGCAGTGGCAATACTAATTCAGATAACATTGATTTTACCACAAAAAAATATCATAAGAGAAAGGGAAAGACTTTATATAATGATTAAAGGATCAATCGAACAAAAAGATATAACCATAATAATTATCTATGGACCTAATGAAAGAAACCCAAAATACATAAATAAGATTTTAACAGAATTGAAAAGGCAAATAAATGACTCCACAGTCATAATAGGAGACTTTAATACACCAATTTCAATGAGAGAGAGAACAACTGGAAAGAAACTCAACAAAAACAGAGAAGAACTAAACTATATAATCCACCAACTTGATCTTATAGACATCTACAGAACACTTCACCCAACAACAGCACAACATACATTATTTTTCAGTGTATATGGAACATTCTTCAGCATAGACCATATGTTAGGCCATAAAGCAAAACTTAATAAATTTAAAAGGAGCTCTTGTAGTGTAGTGCCTAAGGGACTTAACTGCTAAGCAGAAGGCTGGTGGCTCAAACCCACCAGCCATTCCTCGGAAAGAAGATGGGGCAATCTACTTCCATAGTGATACCACTTCAAAAACCCAAGGAGGGGTTGCTATGAGTAGGATCTGACTC
>NW_006922527.1:469857-478317 GCF_000298275.1 Orycteropus afer afer | reverse complement strand
CCAAATTTCCCAGTGCTATACATCATTTTTTGTCCTGAGTGCTGCTTCCATTGGTGTTGATTGTAGAACCAAGCAATGTGAAGTCTTTGACAACTTCAATCTTTTCTCCATTTATCATGATGCTGCTTATAAGTGCAGTTGTGAGAATTTTTGTTTTCTTTATATTGAAACATAATCCATACTGCAGACTGTATTCTTCAACCTTCATCAAAAGTGCTTCAAATCATCCTCACTTTCAGGAAGAAAAGTTGAGTCGTCAGCATATCACAAGTTGTTAATGAGCCTTCGTCCAATCCTGATACCACGTTCTTCTTCATATAATCCAGCTTCTGGGATTATTTGCTTGGCATATAGATTGAATAAATATGGTGAAAGGATACATCTATGATGCACTCCCTTCTTGATTTTAAACCATGCAGTGTCCCCTTGTTCTGTTTGAACTACAGCCTCCTGGTCTATGTACAGGTTCTTCATGAGTACAATGAAGTGTTCTGGAATTCCCGTTCTTCTCAATGTTATCCACAATTTGTTATGATTCACACAATCAAATATTTTTGCATAGTCAATAAAACACAAGTAAACATCTTTCTGGTATTCTTTGTTTTGAGCCAAGATCCATCGGACATTAGCAGTTACATCCCTTGCTCCACATCCTCTTCTGAGACTTAGTTTAAAAAACAAACAAACATAAAAAAAAAAAAAAAAAAAACCTACTGAAACTAATTGAGATATTTAGAATAGCAGTGGGATACAAGATCAACATCCAAAAATTATTTGGGTTCCTCTACATGAACAAAGAGATTGTGGAAAAAGAAATAAGGAAATCAATACCATTTATAATGTTGTTGTTGTTATTTGCCATTGAGTCGGCCCCGACTCATAGCGACCCCTCCTTGGGTTTCCGAGGCAGTATCACTACGGAAGTAGGATAGCCCAACCTTCCTTCCACTCCTCGGAAGGAAGGTTGGGCAATCCTTCTACCATAAATAAAACAAAATAAAATAAAATAGTTGGGAATAAATCTTACCAGGGACACCAGAGACCTGTACAAAGAAAACTATAAATAACTACTCCAAGAGACCATAAGAGATCTACCTAAATGGAAGAACATATCATGCTCATGGATATGAAGATTGAACATTGGGAAAATGTCAATTCTACCCAAAGAAATCTATGAATTCATTGCAATCCCAATCCAGATCCTATCAACATTTTTTAAGGATATAGAAAAACCAATCATTAACCTTATGTAGAAAGGAAAGAGACCTTGGATAAGCAAAACACTATTGAAGAAGAAAAACAAAGTAGGAAGTCTCACACTGCTGGATCCCCAAAGCTACTATACAGCCACAGTAGTCAAAACTGCCTGGTATTGGTACGATAACAGACGCATAGACCAATGGAATAGAATTGAGAACCCAGAAAGAGATGCATAGACCTATGATGAGCTGATCTTTGACAAAGGGCTGAAATCTATTAACAGGTGGAACAGATTGTCTATTTAACATATGGTGCTGACAAAACTGGATATTCATTTACAGAAAAATGAAACAAGATCTGTACCTCACATCATACACAAAAACTCCAGATGGATCAAAGGCTTAAATGTGAAACATAAAACTATAAAGTTCCTGAAGGAAAAACTAGGGGCAAATTTAGCAGCCCTAATATATGGCATAAATAGACTATCAAGCAGATTGCAAAATGCACAAACAACGGAAAATAAACTAGATGGATGGGACCTTCTAAAAATTAATTTTTTTATGTCCTTCCAAAGACTTCTCCAAAAGAGTCAAAAGAGAACCTACAGATTGAGAGAAATATTTGGCAATAACTTATCTGACAAGGGACTTATCTCTAGAATTTATAGAAAACTCCAACACCTCAACAACATAAAGACAAATAATCCAATTTAAAAATTTTCAGAAGAATAGACACTTCACCAAAGCAGTTCCCAGTCCGTCACCATGTGATGGGTGTTGGGTGTGCAACATGATATTCTTTATGGGTTAACTGCTAGCTGTTCTCAGAACTCTACTCACATGGCCTTCTCAGGAGCAGGAAAGTGTGCCCCCGCTTAGATGCACAGGTGGAAAGGAAAGACCCACTGGGAGGAAATGATCATTATGGCCAGCATGAGACAAAGGCCGGACAATCCAAACCTCGAAAAGTCCACTCAGTCATGGCTGAACACATTCTACACATATATATACACATAGATATATGTTTTTAATTTATGACACATAGTGGTAGATGAGCTGCTCTGCTCATTCCAAAAGAGCAAGAACAAAGTTCTTGGGAGTCCAATAGTTAGCTCCTTGTGATCCTAAGAATGTGTCATCACCTTCTCAGTTCTATTCCTTCTTGTGCAATATGGGAACCTTCATTTCTCACCTGGATAGTATCAAAAAAATGGGAATTGGTACCAATGTAAGCTATGGCCATGGACTTTTTCCAGGAAAATAGAAACACAGTTCCTGGACTGATGGTAGGTCAAATTATATCCACAGTTCTCAAACTCAATTGGACATTGTTGTTGTTGTTGTTATGTGCCATCAAGTCGGCCCCGACTCATAGCGACCCCTCCTTGGGTTTCCGAGGCAGTATCACTACGGAAGTAGAATTGCCCCACTTTCCTTCCGAGGAGTGGCTGGTGGGTTTTAACCGCCAGCCTTCTGGTTAGCAGTCAAGTGCTTTAGCCACTATGCTACAAAGAGTTTGATGCACATGTAACTTCCTGTGCCCTACCCCTGAGATTCGGATGCAGGAGGTCTGGCATGCGATCCAGCAATATATATGTGTAATAGGCTCTCCAGATGATTTGGATGTAGATTATTCTGGATTGCATTGCCCTCAGTAGAAAAAAGGACCAAATTATCTCTCAGGTCTCTCATAGCTTTGAAATTCCCAGTGTTCTTTAAGTACTGAACTGTATGGTATGCATGACAAGTATCATAACCAATCAGAAAGAGGGGAGAGAAATGTAAGTGCGTGTACTTAGAAATGCATGATAAGAGATGGCTTCATATGAGTGATCATACTTGCACTGACTGAGTCTTGAAGCAGAGATTGACAATTGGATTGGATACAGAAGAGGAAAATGATACTCCAGACAAGGAGCAAAGTCTCAAAAGCAAGAATAACTATGGTTTGTGTGAGGCAGGATGTGGTGAGAATGTTGAGGTTAAGGAACTCAGTCTCCTTAAGGTGAACAATAGATGATATATGTGATAGAGAGCAAGGGTCTAGGTTAAAATGAGTATTGGATGCTAGCTTATTGAATATAAGCTTGATGAACAAATGGAGAATTTTGTAGATTCTGGACCAGGGGTGTAAAAGGGGTCTAAAGCAATGTTTTTTAGTTGTTACTTATTATTTTTTTTTTGAGGGCTAAGATTCATAGCAAGAAAATGTACATCACTTCTTGGTAAATACACATACACACACACAGGTGTGTATTTGTCTCTGTGTGAGAGAAACCAAACTTTCCTGAAAATAGGTCTTTGTAAGGGTCAAAGTGATACACTCTGACTGATATATAATCAATTTAAATATACATAAACTGCTTCTCTCACCCATTAAATTAGTTTCATGACCTCCTTATACGTTATAAATCAGTTTGATAAATACAGATCCAAAATAAATGATATAGTTTCTTCTCTTGATGTTTACTTTTGAGCTGATAGACAACAATGAACTAATCTAAAAAAATGCTTCAAAAAATCCCTAGATATTTTATTTTAATTTTATTTTTGAAATATATTTTAAGAATGTTTTAAACAATTGTAATAAGGATTCACAGTCAAGTGTGTAGATGTGTGAAGTTCTGAATTTGTACTCTTTGGAAGAAAGGTATGTATATATTAACTTGATCTAAATGGCTAATTAGTTTTCCATGCAGACATTGAAATAATGTTTCTGGCATGTCTGCACTTCATGTTTAAACTTCTAAATGCATCATTGTTTAGGACAGTGCTAGTTCTTTCCTAATTTTTCTTTGAATTCAGCCAGTACATGTCCACTCAAGTGGACAACCAAGGTACAAGCATATTGGTTTTGCCCATGCACTCCTCTGAATGACATATTCAGATGATAAATATCAGAAGTACATGTAACATATTGCACTGTGACAATATTCTATTGTGGATTGTTTGTATGCTTATATTAAGTTTTAGGTGTGTCTTATCTAATGTATTTATTACAAGCTTTCTTAACTAGTGTTACTCAGAAACATCAAGGACCTTGCTAAATACAGTTTAATAAAGACCATACAGTAACAATTATTGGATTTATACTATGAATTTTTGTACTAATTAAGACATGATTGTGATAATTTTCAACTTTGAAACAAAGTTCTTTATAGAGTGCTTTTGTTCTTGTACTTTAAGTCCCTGAAATGCCTCATCCTAGTGCATATTAAATAGAGATGTCCATGTGAGAAGCAGTTTCATCAAATAAATCCTTACATATTGTAGCAACTGATATCATGACAAAGAGCTAGGTGGCACAATAGTTAGGTGCTTGGCTTATAATGAAGAGGTGGATAGTTTGAACCAACTATCTGCTCTGCAGAAAAAAAAAAAATGTGGCAATCCCTTTCATGATAGCATGAAAAAGAGAGAGAGTGGGGGGGCAGGGAGAAGAAAAGAAGGAGGGAGAGGGGGAGAGGGAGAGAGAGAGTTAGAGAGAGAAAACAAGAGAAAAAGAGAGCAAGAAAAAGAAAGGAAACCCTTCCTTTCCCTCCCCTTCCCTCCCTTCCCCTCTCCTTCCCTCCTCCTCCCATCCCTTCCCTTCCTTCCCTCCCCTTCCTTTCTTTTGTCTACCCTTCCCTCCCCTCTCCTCTTTCCCCTTCTCTCCCCTCCCCTCCCTCCCCTTCCCCTCTCTTCAGCTTTCTGCATTTGTGTCTGTCTTCCTGCCTTCCACCTTTATTTTCTTTCTCTCTTTCTCTTCCTTTCTTCTTTCCTTCCTTCCTTCCTTCCTTCCTTTCTCTTTCTTTTCTCTCTCTCTCTCTCTCCCTCTCCCCCCTTTTTTCTTCTCCATCTCCCTCTCTTTCTTTCTTTTTCATGCTCTCATGACCCTGGAGATCACAGTATATAATTTTGCAAAACTGATGACTTATTCCTTGCAAACAACTTTCAAATAACACAAGCAGTGACTATAAAAGTGGACTTACTAGGTGAAATACACAGGAATTAAATTGACAACATCTGTGGAAATATATGACAAAGAAGTTCAATATCATCAGTCAAAACAAGGCCAGGTTGAAAGAGATCACCAGTTGCTCATATGCATGCTCAAGTTGAAGCTGAAGAAAAGTAAAACAAGCTCACCTGAGGCAAAGTATGACCTCAACTATATCTCATTTGAATTTAGAATAGATTTGATGCATCGAATGATAATGACGGAATACTAGAAGAGTTGTGGGATGATATGAAGGATATCATACATGAAGAAAGCAATAAATAAATAATTGTAAAGACAGGCAAGAAAGAAAATACCAAAATGGATGTCACAAGAGACTCTGAAACTTGTTCTTGAATGTAGAGTAGTTAATGCAAATGGAAAAAAAAATGATTAAGTTAAAGAGCTGAGCAGGATATTTCAGAGTGGCTCAAGAAAAAAAAAAGTATTCTAATGAAATGTGCAAATGCCTGGAATTAGAAAATCAAAAGGGAAGAATACATTCATCATTGCTTAAGCTGAAAGAACAGAAGAAATAATTCAAACTTCAAGTTACAATATTGAAGGGATTTTGGGGCAAAACATTAAAAGACACAGAAAGCATAAAAAGAAGATGCTTGCCATGGATTTGTGAGTGCTTCTAGCATTGCATCTGTTTGCTGAAGCATCTCATTTGGTATTCCATTGTTTCTTAGAAGATGGAAGGAATACACAGAATCACTGTTCAAAAAAATTGGTTGATATTCAATAATTTTAGGAGGTAACATATGATCAAGAAGTGATGGTACTGAAGGAAGAAATCCAAGTTGCATTTGAAGACATGATCAAAAACCAAGGGTCCAAGAAACAATGGAATACTGAATGAGGTGCTTCAGCAAACAGATTCAATGCTGGAAGCACTCACAAATCCATGGCAAGAATCTTAGAAGACAGTAACCTGGTAAATGTATTTGGAAGCGATCCATATTTCTGCTAATTCCAAAGAATGGTGATACAACAAATGAGGAAATTATCTAACGATATCATTAATATCACAAACAAGAAAAAATTTGCTGAAGATAATTTTAAAAGAGTTGCAGCAGCACAACTTCAACAGGAAACAGCCAGAAATTCAATCTAGATGCAGAAGAGAATGTGAAAGAAAGGATCATTGCTGATGTCAGATGGATCTTGGCTAAAAACAGAGAATATCAGAAAGATGTTTTCCTGTGTATTATTGACTATGCAAAGTCTTCGACTATGTGTTTCACAACTTATGGATAACATTGCAAAGAATTGGAATTCCAGAACACTTTATTGTGCTCATACAGAGCCTGTACATAGACCATGAGGTAGTCATTGAAACAGAAAAATGGGATACTCTTCTTAGGTGCCATCGAGCCAATTTATAGTCATAGTGACCCTATGTACAACAGAATAAAATAATTCCTGACCCTGTACCATCTTAACAAACACTGCCATACTTGAGCCCATTGTCACAGCTACTGTGACACTCCATCTCATTGAGGGAAAAACTCATCCATTTTTTGCTGACCCTCTACTTTACCAAGGGTGATATCCTTCTCCATGCATAGATCACTTTTGGCAACATGACCAAAATATGAAAGATGATGTTTGGCCATTCTTACCTCTAAGGAAGATTCTGGCTACACTTCTTCCAAGACAGATTTGTTCCTACTTCTATTAATCCATGGACTATTTGATATTCTCCACCAACACCATAATTTAAATGCATAAATTCTTCTTCCTCATTCATTGTCTAGCTATCACATGCATATGAGGCTATTGAAAATGCCATGGCTTGGATCAGGTGCATTTTAGTCTTCAAAGTGACATCTTCAATATTAAGCAGTTCAAATGGGTATCTTGCAGCAGATTTTACCAATTTAATATGCTATTTTATTTCTTGACTGCTGCTTCCATAGGTTTTTATTGTAGATCCAAGTAAAATGAAATCCTTGACAACTTCAATCTTTTCTCCATTTATCATGATGTTGCTTAGTGGTCCAGTTATGAAGACTTTTGTTTTCTTTTTAGTGAACTGTGACCCATACTGAAAGCTGTAGTCTTTGATCTTCATCAGTAAGTCTTTCAATTCTTCTTCACATTCAGTGACCAAGGTTATGTCACCTGCATATCACAGGTTGCTAATGAGTCTTTCTTCAATCCTGATTTCACACTCTTCTTCTTATAATCCAGCTTCTTGGAATATTTACCCAGCATATAGATTGAATAAGTATGGTGAAGGGATACAACCCTGACACACATATATCCTTATTTTAAGCCATGCAGTATCCCCTTGTTCTATTTTAACAACTGACTCTTGTTCTATGTACATGTTCCTCATGAGCCCAGTTAAGGATTCTGGAATCCCTATTCTTCAAAATGTCATTCATAATTTATTATTATCCACACAGCAAATGCTTTTGTGTAGTTAATAAAACAGTTAAACATCTTTCTGGTATTCTCTTCTTTCCGCCAAGACCCATCTGACATCAGCAAGGCTATACCTTGTACCACATCTTTTTCTGAATCTGGTATTAATTTCTGGAAGTTCCTGATTGATGGTGCAACCATTTTGAATAATCTTCAGCAAGATTTTACTTGTGTGTTATATTAATGATATATATATTTTTAAATCCCCACATTCTATTGAAACACCTTTCTTTGAAATGGGCACAAATATGGATCTCTTGCAGTCAGTTGGCTAGATCTTCCAAATTTCTAGGCATAAATAAATGAGCACCTCCAGAGATACATCCATTTATTGAAACATCTCCATAGGTGTTTCATGAGTTCCTGGAGACTTGTTTTTCACCAGTTCTCTCAGTGTACCTTGGATTCTTCTTTCAACACTATCAGCTCTTGATAATCTACTACCTCCTGAAATGGTTGAAAATTAACCTTTTTTTTTGGGGGGGTACAGTTATTCTGTATATTCCTTCTGCTTTCTTTGATGCTTCCTGCATTTTTCAGTATTTTGCCAATAAAATCTTTCAATATTATAACTTGAAGTATAGAGTTTTTCTTCATTATTTCAGCGTGGGGAATGCTGAGTGTGTTCTTCCTTTTTGGATTTTCTGACTCCAGGTCTTTGCACATTTCATTTAATAATTTAACTTCTAAAGGCACCCTTTGAAATCTTCTGTAAAACTTTTACTTCATTATTTCTTCCATTCACTTTCACTACTCTCCATTCAAGAGCAAGCTTCAGAGTCTCTTCTGACATCCATTTTGGTCTTCTCTTTCTTTCCTGTCTTTATAATGACCTTTTCACAA
>NW_006922527.1:467664-469692 GCF_000298275.1 Orycteropus afer afer | reverse complement strand
AGGAGTCCCTGTGAGTCGGATCCAATTCGCTGTCAGTGAGTTTTGGTTTTTTTTTTTTGTTATATTCAAGGTCATATTTTGGCTCTTGTGGACTTTTCTTCACCTTCAATGTAAAGTTTCATATGAGAAATAGATGATCTGTTCCACACTCAGCTCCTGGCCTGGTTCTGACTGATGATATTGAGTTTTTCCATTCGTATCTTCCCAAAGATGTAGACAATTTGATTCCTGTGTATTCCATTTGGCTAGGTCCATGTGTATGGTCACTGTTTATGTTGGTGAAAAAAAGTTATTTGCAATGAAAAACTCATTGGTCATTCAAAATTTTATCATGTGATCCCTGGAGTCATTTTTATCACCAAGTACATATTTTCCAACTACTAATGCTTCTTCATTTTTCCTGCATTTTGCATTCAAGTCACCAGCACTTATCAATACATCTTGATTCCACATTTGGTGAATTTCAGACAACATAAGTTGGTAGAAGAAGAAGAAGAAGAAGAAGAAGAAGAAGAAGAAGAAGAAGAAGAAGAAGAAGCAGCTTCAATTTGTTCATTATTACCTTAGAGTTTGGTGCATACATTTGAGTAATAGTGGCATTGATTGTCTTCCTTGTGGGTATATGGATATTATCCTCTCACTGACAGCAATATACTTCAGGATGGATCTTGAAACGTTCCTTTTTAACAATGAATGTGATACTACTTCTCTTTAATTTGTCATTCGTCCCATAGTAGTGCATGTGATTGTCCAATTCAAAATGGCCAATACCAGATCATTTCATTTCACTAATGCCTAGGAAATTGATCTTTATTTTTTCCATTTCATTTTTGATGACTTCCAATTTTTATAAATTCATGCTATGTACATTCTATGTTCCCATTATTAATGAATATTTACATCTATTTTTTCTCATTTTGAGTCTTACCACACCAGCAAATGAAGGTCCCAAAAGATTTACCCAGTCCATGACATTAAGATTGACTCTACTTTGAGGAGGCAGCTCTTCCCCAGTTGTGTTATGAGTGTTTTCCAACCTGAGGGGCTCGGCTTCTGACACTATATCAGACAAAGCTTCCCAGCTATTCATAAGGTTTTCTGTGGCCATTTTTTACAGAAGTTCACCTGGCCATGTCCTCCTTCCTAGTTTGTCTTAGTCTGGAAAGTCTGCTGAAACCTGCCCACCATTGATGACCCCACTAGTATTTGAAATACCTGTAGTATAGCTTCCAGCATCACAGTAACATGCAAGCCACCATAGTATGACAAACAGACAGATGAGTGGTGTAACACAGTACTATGAATTTTAAAATCAAGAAAGGTGTCCATGAAGGGTGTATCCTTTCACCATATATATTCAACCTGCATGCTGAGCAAGTAATCTGAGAAGGTAGACTATATGAAGAATATAGCATCAGGATTTGAGGAAAAGCCATTAACAACTTATGATACGCAGATGACACAACCTTCCTGGCTGAAAACAAAGAGGACTTAAAGAATTTACTGATGAAGGTCAAAGACTACAGACTTCAGTACGGATTACATCTCAGCATAAAATAAACAAAATCCTCACAACTTGACCAATTAAACATAATGATAAATTGAGAAAATATTAATGTTTTCAAGGATTTCATTTTACTTGGATCTGCAATCAACACCCATGGATGCAGCAGCCAAGAAATCAAACTGCCTATTCCATTGAGAAAATTTGCTGTAAAAATCTCTTTAAAGTGTTAAAGGACCAGGTTTGCTGGTCTGATAGAGCCTGATGGAACCACTGAAACTATTGCCCTTTGCTGCCCTTCAGGTCTGGAATTGGAACCATACTTGTGGCTTCCAGCCAAACAAAAGACAGGCATATGAGGTGAAAATTTAAACTAGGTAGATACACACCTTGGAGAGAACAATCATGGGAGAATAGAAGGGCTGTTTATGCACAGTGACTTAGCTCAGGGAGCAGAAGTGCATGGAGGGAAGGACACAGGGAAGAAGTAACTATGGGGAAGAAGTGAGAGGGGAGCTATTGCA
>NW_006922527.1:465342-466908 GCF_000298275.1 Orycteropus afer afer | reverse complement strand
GTCAGTGAAAAGACTTTCAATTAGATGTATTGAAACAGTAGCAGCAAAAACTGGGTGAAGCAAAGCAAAGATTTTGAGGATGATGCAGGACCAGGCAGTGGTTATTTCTGTTGTACATATGGTACCTATGAGTCAGAACCAACTTGAAGGCCCCTAATAGCAACACCATGACTCATAATAGGGGCTGTGATACAAAGAAAATAACAGAGAACTACAAAATTTGAAAGCAAATGAGGATTTAAAGGTAATTGAAGGAGTTATACTTCACCTTTTAACAAACCATTTTAAACTGTACTGTTTTAATCTCTGTTGTTACCTTTAAATTGTCTGTTTTCCAAATGTATCCCATGAATACTGTTTTCTGTGATTTGGAATCACATAAATTGTCTCCAGCATGACCTAATCATTGGAATAGAGTGTACTTTTAAGCTTTCCTTTCCATTTTAGAGAACTGAACACAAAGCAACGTTAAATTACTTAGCAGAGTCAATTTGGGCTTATTTGAAACCTCTATTTGTTTTCTCTTTCCAGAGCATTTCTCCTTCCAAGTGGTTGCCAAAACTCCTTTTTTGTTGGCTTGTTCAACTGTCTGGGATGGAGTCTCTCACACTGACAATCATGTGAGTCTTGGTTTGTACCTTAGTTTTATATGTTCTAGATAATGACTCTTTCTTTTTGGGTACTATGATATTATTGCCCCCCAGTCACAGTTGTTGCTGCTGTGTCATAGGACCTTTTAAAGCTTTCACATAGTAGGTACCTTATGCATTTTTGTTAAATGAATGAATGTTATGTCACCTCATATGTCTCATTTCTGGGACCTCCAAAATTTGTTACTTCCTTGTTTAAGACACCATAATACTTTATCCATATAAAGTATATAATATATAAAGTATATAATATCAAGTCTCTGTCACATCACATTATGTTTTATCTAACATATTTATCTTTCTGTTTTGCTCATTAAACTTCAATATCCTTGCAGGAAAGGATGACTTTGTTTTATTTGCTTTGGTTTCCTCAGTGCCTAGTACTGTGCCTATCACAGAGTACACATTGAATGTTTGTTGACAGAACAAATCAACAAATATAAAAAGAAAGAAAGGGATTATTGATGAAGACATACAAAATTTAGGGATTTATGAGTCATATATGGAGCCTTTTCAACTAACCCAGTTAACACTGATTAATTTATTATTTCATTCAAAAAGTATTAGTTAACCACTTATGTTTTGCCAGGCATTGTTTGAGCCTATAGGAATGAAATAGTATATATTACAAAGTCTCTATCCTCATGGTTATTCTGCAGTCCACATAGGAATCAAATAGACTATATCTGTAGAAAGAGATGATGGATAAGCTCAATAATATCAATCAAGAGGGAGTCAAGGCCTGACTGTGGAGTGGACTAACAATTGCTCATCCACTAGTTCAAATTGAAGCTGAAAAAAATCAAAGCAAGTCCATGAAATCCAAAGTACAATTATTGAGTACATTCCTCCTGAATTTAGATACCATCTCAAGAATAGATTTCATGCACTTAACACTAATGACCAATGATCAGAT
>NW_006922527.1:461564-465056 GCF_000298275.1 Orycteropus afer afer | reverse complement strand
AGAGTAAAAGGCAACAAAAGTATGTACTATTCCTTGCACAGCATTGCAATAATGGCAGTAACCAATGATATCTACAAGTAAACATAAACTAAACAAGGCAAAGGAAGACACTGGTTCTTAAGTAAAAGGCAACAATAATATATAATATTACACACACAATCTTGCAATAATAGTAATAATAAATGATAATTTATTAACAGATGCATAGGTAAATATGTAGGCAGAATAGGTGGGGGTGGTGTATGAGGGTACACCAATGATCTTATACAGATTTGGCAAAAGATATTGCTACATATTTATTTGTATGTGCAGCAAACATTTCCAAGTATATAGGAGAGCACACAGGGGCTAAGTTATAAAAGCTTCTTAGCCATAACCAAAACCATGAGGGTCTGAGTAAATGGGCTTGAGGGCTTAGGACCACAATCTGAGGGAGCATAAAAGAAAATTGGCATAACATATCCATAAAGAAAATGTTCTACATCTTACTCTGGTGAGTAGCAACTGGAATCCTAAAAGCTTGCAAGCAGCCATCTAAGATATAACTATTGATCTCTGTAAGGACACAGTGAGGAGAAGAGGACGTACAAAAGTGAGGTTAAAGAGAAGTTTCTACTCTGAGTTTCCAGGCGAGGTTCACGGGTCCCTGAGAGAGGCCCGAGAAGTCGCACCACCTGGCTGGGGAGGGTAGGGTTTATAGTCTTGTGGAGGACCTAAGTGGGGACACTAAGTAAATGGTTGGGTCCAATTAGCTGTTAGCATGGGTCTGTACTTAATTAGCATGAGGGGGCTTCACAAGAGGAAGTTTGTCACTGCATGGGACTTTCCAGTCTGGGTGGGTTCTGTCACTTCGGTTGTCTTATCAGGCTGTCTCATCAGGGCTTGACATCTGGAGGAAGCTGCTAACTGAAATGTTGGTGGCTTGGGTTTGCTTCGGCCTAACAATCTCTTCCCATCTGAAGCAAAGATGAGTGAATAAAATAAAAAAAACTCAGGAAAACAATTACTTCAACAGACTAATGTACCACATGAATCACAGCCTCCAATAACCTAAGGCTAGAGAATTAGACGGTGCCTGGCTACCACTACCAAAGGCCCTGATCAGGATCACAATAGAAGACCCTGGATAGAATGGGAGAAAAATGTAGAAAAACATTCAAAATCATAAAAACAAACAAACAAAAAGAACAACACTTACTCATCTGATAGAGAATGTTAGAACCACCGAGATTACAAAGTTCTGATACCCTTGAAACTTGGAACTAAAACCACTCCCAGAGATCGGCTTTCAGTCAAACAACAGATAGGTCTAAAAGTGAACAATAACAACCATGAGGAATGAGCTTTTCTGAACAATTAACCATATGAGACCAAAAGGGCAGCAATTTGAAAACAAATTTCAAAAGGCAGGAGGAGGCAGGAGGAGGCAGGAAAGATGCGCAAATGGAAATGAAAAAACAAGGGAGGGAGTGGGACAAGTGCTGTTACATTGAGAGGATTGCAACTAATGTCACAAAATAAAATGTGTGTAAATTGTTGATTTGGTAGCTAATTTGCTCTGTAAATTTCATTCAAACCACAATAAAACATTGGTGGGGGGGCAAGACAAGAAAGAAGGAAAACAATAAAATTGTTGCCAGAAAAGATTCCAAAAATTGCTTTCAAGTACAGAGTAGCTAAAGTAAACAGAAGAAATGTTGATGTAAAAGAGTTGAACATAAGATCTCAAAGGGTGACTAGAAAAGGCAAGGTAAAGTATTACAGAAAAATGTTCAAAGATATTGAACTAGGAAATCAAAAGGAAAAACTTGATCATATTTTGTGAAGCTGAACAAACTGAAGAGAAAATCCAAGCCTCGAGTTACAAGTATTAAAGATTCTATGAAAAAGTAGCATCAAAGAGAATGGAGGGAATACGTAGAGTCACTGTACCCAAAATAAGTGGCCCATGTTCAACCATTTCAGCAAGTAGAATATGATTGAGGACCTCTGTACTGAATAAAGTTCAAGCTGAAATAAAGGCATTGGAGAAAAACAAGACTCCAGAAATTGACAGAATACCAACTTCAATGAACAGAGATACAAGATGAAAAGCATTTACTGGTCTAAAAAAAAAAAGCTGGAAGACTATCTGGCCAAATGACTGGAAGAGATCCATATTTTTGTCCATTCAAAACAAAGGCAAGCAAACAGAACGGATAAATGATGGAACAGTATCATTAATCTCATGTGTTAGCCAAATTCTGCTGAAGATATATGAAAAACGATTTAGCTGTACAGCTATAGGAAACTGAAAGGAGTTCAAGTCAGATTCAGAAGAACATGGAATGAGGGATATAATTGCTGATGTCACATGGATATTTGCCAAAACTACAGAACACCAGAAAGATATTTACCTGTGTTTTATAGACTATGTGAAGATATTTGATTGTGGAGGTCATAAAAAAATTATGGGTAACATTGCAAATAATATTTCAGAGAACCTATTTGTGCTTTTGTATAACCTGTATATGTATCAAAGAACAGTTGTTCAAACAGAATAAAGGGACATTATATAGTTCAAAATTGGAAAAGCATGCAGTGGGGCTGTGTCTTTTACCTTAGTTGTTCAATCTGTATGCTTACAAAATGATCTGAGAAGCTAAACTATATGAAAAAGAAGGAGACATCAGGATTACAGGAAAAGTCATTAACAGTATGTGAAATACAGGTGACATAGCCTTACTTGCAGAAAATGAGGACAACATGAGTACTTATTGAGGAAAGTCAAAGATGACAGCTTACAGTATGGATTACACCTGATCATTAAAAAAAAAAAAAAAAAAAGAATACCAAAAGGGAGTGACCAACACAATAACAGTAAGGAAAAGGAAAACACAGAGAGGTTCACAAGAGGTACAGACAACAAAGATAAATCCTTTTACATGCACAATATTGCATTATCAGTAGACAGACTGATGCCTGTCTACAGGTATGTTTAGGAAAAAGGGAATATACCAATGACCACATGTAAGTTTGACAGATGATATTTCTACATACATATTTGTATGTGCTATAAGAATGTCCATATGAATACAACTGAGAAGAGGCAAAGTTATAATAACTTCTTAGCAATAGCCAACCACTGTGAGGGAGCAGGTTGTTGGGCCTGTGGGCTCAAGACCATGGTCATGGGGGACTTCAAGCTCAATTGGCATAACCTACAACACAAAACATTGTTGTACATCCTAATTTGGTGAATGGCTACTGGGGTCTGAAAAGCTTGAAAGTAGCCATCTAGATGGGACAATTGGTCTCCCCTTATATGGAGCAAAGAGGAATGAAAAAACAAAGAAGCATGGGAACTTAGTCCAAGGGAGAAGTGGACCAAGAGAACCTCATCCTACATGACTATGAGACCAGAAAAACTAGATGGTGCCTGGCAACCATTGTCAACCACTTGGAAAGGGATCAGTGCATGGGATCCTGAATAGAGTATGAGAAAAATGTGGA
>NW_006922527.1:460622-461464 GCF_000298275.1 Orycteropus afer afer | reverse complement strand
TGGTCTGATAGAGACTGGTGAAACCCCTGAGAATATGGACCACGGTCACCCTTTGGGCCTGGAATTGAACTCACTCTCATGACTTCCAGCAAAACAACAGACAGGCATATAAGGTGCATATTTACACCAGGTGGGTACATTTCTTAAAACAATCAATCATGGGCAATCAGAAGGGCAGTATATGCACAAGTAGACAGATCAGAGGGCAGAAATGCATACAAAAAAAAAGGACACAAGGAAAAGATACCCACTGGGGATTTCTGGCAAGATAGCAGAATAGGTAGTTAAGCTTCACAGTCCCTCTGTAAGAAAGCAATGAGAAACCAATTGAAACTGATACAGAAGACGATTCTGGAACTATGAGGTTTGAAGGGAAGAATAAAGTGGATAAAATACCAACTAGTAGAAAAACCCAAATGAAACAGTAAGGAGACAAACAGTGGACTGCTTGCTTTCCTCAGGGCATAGCTATTTTGAATATTTCCCGATAGCAACCTAAGAATCAGCTCTGCTCACCGAGGCTGCATTGGCAAGGAGAGCATTGGTGCCTGAGGACCATAAGGTAGAACGGCAAAGAAGGGGATAGGCAGATCTGTAGACTGCCTGCAGCTGTCCTGAGAGCTCAGCCATTTTGGATGTTTCCAAGGGGCTAGTGTAATCATTTCAGGTGTGTGCGGGTGGAATTCTTGCTTGAACTCATCCTGGGAGTGTGCTGCAGCTGCCAGGGACAGCACAGGCAGCCACACTGGAGACTGATGACTGGAGAGGTGTGCTATTCCTCTTATTTCTCTTGTGTCCTGTACCTTATTAGTGAACAGGGGTGTGGCCATCTCCCTGCCACC
>NW_006922527.1:458778-459568 GCF_000298275.1 Orycteropus afer afer | reverse complement strand
TCAAATATGAGGGTGAAATTAGATTTTCAGAAAAGCAGAAATTAAGGGAATTTGTTAAAACCAGACCAATTTTATAAAAGATGGTAAAGGGAGTCCTTCAGACAGAGAACCAAAAAGAGCAAACAAAACTGATGATTAAAAACATGATGACATAACCCAGAAAACAACACAGTTATAGAAGTATCCAACATAAAATAAGCTTACAAGACTGTAAACAGGGAACCAGAGATATCAATTGGTAAATGAGGAAAACTGCAAACCAAAAAGAGGGAATAAATACTGTAGTTGCAGAACTTCTAAATAGTGAAGAAATCAAGACAATTGCAAGATTGTTTTAAATTTGGAAACAAAATTATAAATTATAGTGTAACCTCAAAGTAAAATAATGCACCTTCACATCAAAATAAAAAAGAAGACAAGCAAAAATACTTAGCAAACACTAAAACAATAGCAATGATGGAGATAATAACATGACTCATAACAAAATGAGCTCAGAACAGAAAATTATATGGAACAAAGAAACCATCAACACAACAACAACAACAAAAATAAGAAAATGACATCAATAAATTCATACTTGTCAATAATTACATTGAATGTAAGTGGATTAAATGAACCCCTGAAGAGAGGAAAAGGTGCAGACTGGGTTAGAAAACATGACTCATCAATATGCTGTCTACAAGAGACTCATTTTAGACATGAAGACAAAAATAGACTAAAAATCAAAGGTTGGAAAAAGATATACCAAGCAAATCACAATGAAAAGAGAGTATGAGCGGCAATATTAATT
>NW_006922527.1:457624-458515 GCF_000298275.1 Orycteropus afer afer | reverse complement strand
AGGAGTCTTCAATACAACACTTTCAATAAAATATAGAACAACTAGAAAATACAATACTTTCAATAAAAGATAGAACAACTAGAAAGAAACTCAACAAAGACACAGAAGAACTAAACAATATGTTCAACCAACTTGACCTTATAGATATCTACAGAGCATTTCACCCAACGCAGCAAAATAGACATTTGTTTCCAGCACACATGGAACATTCTGAAGATTGTCCATATGGTAGACCACAGAGCTAGTCTCAATAAATTTTAAAACACTGAATTATTGCAAAGCATATTCTCAGATCACAATGCTGTGAAATTACAAGTCAACCCTAGGAAGATCAACAGAAAAAGATCAAACACATGGAAACTGAATAACTCCCTCCTCAGAAATGACTGGGTAGTAGAAGAAAAAAAAAATAAATTAAAAAATTTCTTGAATCAAATGATAAGGAAAACACAACATACCAAAATCTTTGGGACTCAGCAAAAGCAGTGATCAGTGGGGAATTTTTAACAATAGATGCACATATCAAAAAAGAAGAAAGATCCAAAACCAACACCTTAACCCAACATCTCCAACAGTTAGGAAAAAAAAAAAAAAAAAACTTAACATTATCAGAAGAAAACAAATAATAAAGATTTGAGCAGAAATAAATGAAACTGAAAATAGGAAGACAAAAGAATAATCAACAAAACTAGAAGCTGATTCTTTGAAAAGATTAATAAAATCAACAAACTACTGGCAAACTTAACAAAGGAAAAAGAAGGAGAAAATGCAAATAACATGGCTAAGAAATGAAAGTGGTGACATCACAACAGAACCAACAGAAATAAAAATAATAATATCAGAATATTATGAAGAAGTATACCCCAACAAATTTGAAAACCTAGAAGAAAT
>NW_006922527.1:454322-457524 GCF_000298275.1 Orycteropus afer afer | reverse complement strand
ATCACAACAGAACCAACAGAAATAAAAATAATAATATCAGAATATTATGAAGAAGTATACCCCAACAAATTTGAAAACCTAGAAGAAATGGACAGATTTCTAGAAACACACTACTTACTTAACCGAACAAATAATGAGGTAGAAAACTTGAACAGACTCATAACAAAATAAGAAATTGAACAGGTCATAACAAAAATTATCAATAAACAAAGTCCAGGCCAAGATGGTTTCATTCAAGAATTCTGCCAGTCATTCAGAGAAGAGCTGACACCAGTCCTACTCAATCTATTCCAGAACATAGAAAAAGATGGAATCCTCCCAAATACATGTTATGAAGAAAGCATAACCTTGATACCAAAACCAGGAAAAGACACCACCAGAAAGGAAAACTACAGACCACTATCGTTCAAAAATATAGATGGAAAAAATCTAATACATCATAACCAAGTGAGATTCATACCAGGTAAGCAAGGATGGCTCAACATTAGAAAAACAAGCAATGTACTCCATCACATAAATAAAATAAAGGAAAAGAATAACATGATCATATTAGTAGATGCAGAAAAGGGATTTGGTAAGATCCAACATCCATTCCTGAGGAAAACTCTAAGAAAAAATAATAATAGAAGGAAAATTTGTCAGCATAATAAAGGATATATATACAAAACCAGCAGCCAACATTATTCTCAATGAAGAGAGATTGAAATCATTCTTCTTGCAAACAGGAGCTAGACAAGCTCTACTTCTAGTCAACATTGTAGTGGAAGTCCTAGCCAGGACAATAAGGCAAGAAAGGGAAACTAAAGGCATCCAAATTGGTAAGGAAGAAGTAAAACTATCCCTATTTGCAGATGATATGACCCTATATACAGAAAACCCAAGAGAGTCAGCAAGAAAACTACTAGAATTTATTGAAACATTAGCATAATGGCGAGATACAAGATCAACATACAAAAATCAATTGGATTCCTCTACACTAGGAAAGTGGTCTCTGAAAAGGAGATAAGGAAATAAATATCATTTACAATAGCTACCAAAAAGAGAAGATACTTGGGAGTAAATCTTACCAGGAACACAAATGGCCTATACAAAGAAAACTATAAAACAGTACTTCAAGATACCATAAGAGAGCTACATAAATGGAAGAACATACTGTGCTTATGGACAGGATGATTGAACACTGTGAAAATGTCAGTATTACTCAATGGAATCTATGTGTTCAATGCAATCTCAATCCAAATTCCATCAACATTCTTTTAAAACATGGAAAAAACAATCATTATTTTTATATGGAAAGAAACTTTGGATAAGCAAAATACTACTGAAGAAGAAGAACAAAGCAGGAGATATCACACTCCCAGATCTCAAAACCTACTATACAACCACAGTAGTCAAAACAGCCTTTTTGTCAGTACAATTAGACACATAGGTCAGTGGAATAGAATTGAGAACCCAGAAATAAATCCATCCACCTATGGTCAGCTGATCTTTGACAAAGGGCCAAAATCCATTAAATGAGGAAGAGTCAGTGTCTTTCACAAATGGTGCTGGCAAAACTGGATATCCATTTTGAGAAAAATCACAAGACTCACACCTCACACCATACACAAAAACTAACTCAGGATGGATCAACAACTTAAATGTGAAACCTAAAACTATAAAGTTCATCAAAGAAAAAATAGGGGCAAACTTGGGGGTCCTAATTTATGGCATAAATAGACTAACAAATAAAACCCAAGATGCATAAACATCAGAATATAAACTAGATGACTGGGATCCTCCAAAAATTAAATTCATATGTGCATGAAAACATTTCTTCAAAAGGGTAAAAAGAGAACCTGCTGAAACGGGAAGAAACAGTTGTCCATGACAAATCAGGCAAAGGACTTTTCTCTAAAATTTATAGAAAATTATAGCACCTCAAAATCAAAAAGACAATCTAATTTAAAAAAATTAGCAGAAGATGTGAACAGACGCTTCACTGTAGAAGATACTCGGGCAGCCAACAAACGCAGGAAGAGATATTCGTGATCATTAGCCATTAGAGTTGCAAATTAAAACAACCATGAGATACCATCTCACATCAGGATTAATAGCAAAGTTCAACAAGAATGGAAATAACAAATTCTGGCAAGGATGTGGAGAGATTAGGACTGTCATACACTGCAGTTGGTACTGTAAAATGATACAACCACTGTGGAAATTGGTACAGTGATTCCCTAAAGAGTTGGAGATAGAAATGCCATTTGATCCAATAATCCCAATAATGTGTATATATCCTAAAGTGAGAAGCAGGACACAACCAGATGTATGCACTCCCATGCTCATTGCAGCACTATTAACAACAGCAAAGAGATGGAAACAACCTAAGTGTCCATAAGTTAAGGAATGGATAAACAAACTGTAGTACACATACACAATGGAATGCTATGCAACTGCGGTGTAGTAAATTACCTGTTATGGCTTTTCTAGCCATAAGTCTTTGTAAACTCCGTGTTGGAATTTGCCACGAGCAACTGAGTAGTTCCTGATTGTTAAAACTATCCACCTGGGGTATTTCTGTTGAGTGTAACAACAAGTAATTTTCTGGGAAGTTCGCTGTCTCTCAGGTGTATAGAAATCTGCTGTTGGGATTGGTTAGTTTGGCCACTTTGCCAGGGTCAAAAAGGAGCCTTTCTAGAGGCACAAGAAGTCTCCCTGACTGTTTGCTGAGAAGGATGTGCTGCTGAGAGAAACGTGCTCCTGAGAGATATGCACTGCTGTGAAAGAGACACTAAGAGACACATGCTGCTGAGAAAGAGACATGCATTGCTGAGAGAGAGAGACTGGGAGACATGCACTTCTGGGAGAGAGACTGTTGTCTGAGAGACGGCAGGCTGAGGGAGACTGAGCATTGTTCCTGAACTTTAATTGTAGCCTGATGCTTCCCTAATAAACCCCATAATTTGTGAATTCTGTGTGGCCACTGCAGTGAATTATTGAACCCAGCAGAAAGGTAGTGGGTGCTGTGGGAGGAACGGTTGGTGTCAGGGTAGATGAAAGCACTGGAGGGAAGCAGCATGTCTGGTCTCACAGGAATACTCCTGGGCTATTGATGGTGATTCTGTCTTCCTGTTGTGGGGTTAGAAGAGGTCAGAAGATGTAGTCTCTCTTCCCCTTTTGTCAGCAACCCTAAAGAATAATGTAGAATCTGCAAAACACT
>NW_006922527.1:453112-454047 GCF_000298275.1 Orycteropus afer afer | reverse complement strand
GCAATAATGGTGGCACAACATGAAAAATGTCATAAATGTCCCTGAACTGTAAATGGGGAAGTTGTTATGCTGGTGAATGTCTTATTGTGTATGTTTTCACCACAATAAAATTAAAAGAAAGAAAGAAAGAAAGAAAAAAGTAACCACAGAGGAACTGGGAAGAGAGCTGTTACATTATGGGGTTTGCAATCAATGTCATGAAACATATGTAAGGAAAATGAATTTGGTCTGTAAGCTTTCACCAAAATCACAATAATAATTAAAAAAAAAACCTTCACAGATAAACAACATTGCTATAATTGGAGATAGAGTAGAAGTTGTCAATAATTTCATTCTATTTGAATCAACAATCAATGTCCAGGGAAGCAACAGTCAAGAAATTAAATGACAGGTATTATGGTCAAGAACTGAATACAAAATTTGAAAGAGTGGTTCAAGGAAACAAAGTAATGTATTATAATCAATTGTGCAAATGCTTGGGATTAGAAAAACAAAAGGGAAGAACACATTTGGCATGTATCAACCTGAAAGAACTGATGACAAAATTCAATCCTCGCGTTGCAATACTGTAGGATTCAACATATTAAACCATGCAGAAAGCATCAAAAGAAGATGGACAGAATACACAGAGTCACTGTATCAAAAAGAGTTGGTCAATGTCCTAATATTTCAGGAGGTAGCATATAATCAAGAACCAATGGTATTGATAGATGAAGTCCAGGCTGCACTGAAGGAATTGGTGAAAGGAAAGCTCCAGGAATTGACGTAATACCCATTAATTTGTTGCAACAGATACAGTGCATGAGGCTCTTACTCATTTATGCTAAGGAACTTGGAAGACAGTTACCTGGCCAACTGATTGGAAGAGATAGATATTTGTGCCCATGCAAAAGAAGGATGATCCAACAGAATGTGGAAATTATTGAATAATATGA
>NW_006922527.1:446714-452647 GCF_000298275.1 Orycteropus afer afer | reverse complement strand
GAGAGAGAGAGAGAGAGAGAAATTTATCTTAGGAAAATGGCTCACAAATGTATAGAAGCCGTCAAGTCCAAAGTTCCTGGAGGAAACATCGGGCTGGAGGCAGCCTTAGCTTCCGCAACCGAGGGGGCTGAGAAATTCAAGGCTGGCAGGCAGTACACTGGTTGTTGACTCCAATGAAAGATGAATAAAAGATCTCCAGGCCGAGCAGTGGGCTGCTCTCTCACGAAAGTTTGTAGTCAGCACACCAGGGTCCCGATCCACAGAAGAATGTCTCTCTTCCCAGGGTGTCCCTGGATATCCTGGAAGCAGGCCACACCCCTAGGGAAACTCCCCTTGGGCAGATTGGCCACTCAGAACAAAGTCATCCTATCCCATCATGGGAACAACCACACAGAACTGGGGTCCAGCCAAGTTGACACACAGCTCCAACTATCACAATCAATATCACAGCAAATAAATTCTTGCTGAAGATGATTCAAAAATGCTTGCAGCAGTACATTGGCAGGGAACTTCCAAAAATGCAAACTGGATTCAGAAGAGGATGGAATGAGGGATATCATTGCTGATGTCAGATAGATCTTAGCTGAATGCAAGGAATACCATATATATGTCTGCTTGTGTTTTATTGACTGTGCAGAGGCATTTGACTGTGTGAATCATAACAAATTGTGGATAACATTGTGATGAGTGGGAGTTCTAGAATGCTTAATTGTAATCATCAGGAACTTGTATAAAGGCCAACAGGCAGTCATTAGAACAGAGCAAGGGTATATATTGCATGATTTAAAATCAGAAAATGTGTGCATCAAGGTTGTATCCTTTCAACAACCTTATTCAATCTGTATGCTGAGCAAATAATCTGAGAAGCTGGGCTATATAAAGAAGAACGCAGCATCAGGATTGGAGGAAGGCTCATTAACAACTTGTGATATGCAAAGGACACAAACTTCGTTGTTGAAAGTGAAGAAAACTTGAAGCAGTTACTGATGAAGATCAAAGACTATGGTGTTAAGTATGGATTACACCTCAACATAAAGAAAATGAAAATCCTCACAACTGGACCAATAAGCAATGTCAGGATAAATGGAAAAAAGTTTCAAGTTGTTAGCCATTTCATTTTACTTAAATCTATAGTCCCCATCCATGGAAGCAGCAGTCAGGAAATCAGACCTCGTATTGCACTGGGAATATCTTCTGCAAAATACTGTTTTCAAGTGTTAACAAGGAAAGATGCCACTTTGAAGACTAATGTGCCCAGGACCCAAGCCATGGTATTTTAAATCACCTCATATGCATATGAAAGCTGGACAATGAATAAGGAAGACTGAAAGAGATTTGATGTCTTTGAATTGTGGAGTTGTAGAAAAATCGTGAAAATTCTATGGACTGACAGAAAAATGAAAAACTGTCCTGGGAGAAGTGCACCTGGAATGACCCTTGGAATCAAGAATAGACAGAGTTTGTCTCACATAATTTGGTCATGTTGTCAGAAGGTACTGTTTCCTGAAGAAGCATGCTTGGTAAGTTAGAGGGTCACAAAGAAAGCAAAGACCCTCAATGAGATGGATTAACACAGAGGCTGTAATGATGAGCTCAAGCATAGCAAGGATTTTGAGGATGGCACAGGACCAGACAGTCTTTCGTTCTGTTGTACATAGGGTCACTATGAGTTGGAGCTGAGAGGCAACATGTCAGAATAAGTAGACAAGCTACCCAGACCCTCTGAAACAAATGGAAAACCAATTGAAACACATGTAGATGATAATCCTGGAACCCTGAGCTTTGAAGGGAAGGGAAATAAGAAGTGGATTAAGTACTGACATGTAAAAAAAAAACTAAAGGAAAACAGTGAATAAGATGACAAACAAGGCTATGGACTGACTTGATGGCATGGCCAATTTGAATATTTGTAAGCAGTGTTCTGATTGTGGCAACAACCTAATAATCAGCTCCACTTACCATCAACACTGGTGACTGATGACCAGAAAGACAGCAATCATGCAGACAAGACACAATGAAACTTGCGCATTCTGAAGCCCCATACACTGGACAAAGACCACCACTTGCTGCTGTACCAACTGTGGAATGATAGATGGTTACCAATAGCAGCCCAAATCACCTCCAAATGTTCTACATGAACCGTGAATAGATATCTGTGCACAATTCTTATTCTCTATCACACCAATCAGGAGAGAGGTGGTGAGCATCTAAATTCTGCCAAACTAGCAAACTGAATAACATACCAACAACACTTGTTCAGATATATCAAAACATAACAACAACAAGGAAAACAAAACCTGGGTGAATCATATCAACATACAATCACCAATTAAATACAAATAGAACAACATCATAATGTCTTGGAGACAACTTACAATGCCAAGTTGCAAAAGACACAATATAAAGTAGTACAAAGTACCAGAATACAAAGCTAGAAAACCTCCCTGAGGAAGAAGTGGCATTGGACTACTTAATAAGAAATTTCAGAATAATTTTATTTATGTACCTTCAGTGGATTGAGAAACAGGTCAAGAAGAACACTGACAAAATTAAGGAAAACATAGACAACACTAAAGAAGAATTCAAGAAAACAATGCAAGAAGAAAACAGATTGATGACATAAATGAAAAATTAGAAACAATGAAAAACAGCAAATAGAAATCTAGAAGATTAATTCTAAGATTTCAGAAATGGATAACACATTGAAAGAGTGAAAGGAGTAGAATTGAATAAATGGAAGACTGAATTAGTGAGATTAAAGACAAACATCTCAACATTATTTTGTTGAGGGAACAATCAGAAAAAAAAGAGCAAAAAATATGTTGACAGCCTAATATTTATGTGGGTCACCATTAAGAATAATACATGTGATTGGATTTTTCAGAACAATAGAACACAAATAAAGCCAAAGAGAAAATTGTCAAATATTTGTTGGAAGAGAAATCCCCTAATATGATGAAAGATGAGAATATATACATTCAAGAAGTCCAATGAACCCCAAACAAGATAGACATAACCAAAAGAAAATGATCAAGATAAATCATAACCAAACTTTCCAAAACAAAGGATAAAGAAATAATCTTGAAAGCAGCTCAGGAAAAATAAAACTTCCCTACAAAGGGCAACCAATATGACTAAGCTCTGATTTCTCAGCAGAAACCACACAGGCAAGAGGGTTAATGGAATGATATATAGAAAACACTGAAAGAAAAAAGAAAATATAGTAACCAAGAATCATATACTCAGCAAAATTGCCCCTCAAATATGATGATGAAATGAGGACATTTCCAGTTGAACAGATAAAAGAATTTGTAAAACAAGACCAATGATACAAGAGATGCTAAAGGAAGTCCCTTGGATGGAGAACCAACCATAGCAGACAATAAACTGATTAACACACATGACAACAGCACCTGGAACTAACCTAGACATAAAGTATCCAAAGAAAATAAACTTACAAAACTGAAAACAGGAAATCAGAGACATCAATTTATAGTAGGTGACAACTACAAAGCAAAAAGAGGGAATGAGTACTGTAGTTACAGAACTTCAAAATAAAGAAGTCAAGACAATTTTGTGAAAGTATGGACTGTTTTAAACTGGAAATAATAATAATAATAGTAAATCACAGGGTAACCTTAAAAAAATAAACCTTCTCATCGAAATAAAAAGGAAGAAAGTTACAAATATTTAACGAGGTCAGCAAGTAGAATGACACAATTCCAAGATCAACAGGTACACAGCACACCACTGGTTCAAGTCCAGGAACAATCCCAAGATCAGCAGGCAACACAGCGGACCACTGAGATGAAGACTCAGCCAAATGCAGGATCCAGGTGTGCCAAAAAGGAAGACACTTTCCTCAAATCTTTTCCTTATATGCTAGAAGCAGGCCACACCCCAAAGACAACTACTTAGCTCCTCACAGTGGATTACACCATGGAGGTGGTTACAATCTCATCAAGGGAACAACTACATCCAGGTGTCCCACCACTCAAAACCACGGCCCAGACAAGTTGACACACAACCATAACTACTGCAGCAAATAACAACAAAAAACCCTCATGGAGCTTATATTCTAATGAAGAAGATAAATAACTGAAGTGTAAGTAGTGACACATTATGTAAAGAAAAATAAAGCAGAGTGAGGATAGAAACTGACAAGGAAGTGATTTTTTTTTAATCGTGATTTGAGTGAAGGTTTACAGAGAAAATCAGTCTCCCATTCAACAATTCATAGACATTTTGTTTCACATCATTGATAGCAATCTCCACAACTTAACATCACTCATCCCACTTCCTCCCTGTGATTCTAGTTTCCATTTGTCCTTCTCTCCTAACCCTTCTTGCCTTCTGAACTTTGCCCTTGGTATGCAGGATTTGGAGGAAGACTCCTTAACAATTTGTCATATGCAGATGACACAACTTGGTGTGCTGAAAATGAAGAGGGCTGAATCCCTTACAGTTAGTTTATCTTAAGGTCAAGAAATTATCCAGGTGGTCCTGACACAAGCCTTTTAAAAGTAAATCCTGGATGCTGGTATAGAGGAAGTAAAAGATTCAAAACATGGGAAGTATTTGATGTTCTTTTTTGGGTTTGAAGATTGAGTAAACCACACGTCAGAGAATGTGGACAACCTCTAGGGGCTAAGAGAAGTCCCTGGCTGGCAACCAGGAAGGAAACAGTCATATAGCTCTCCTAAAACAACAAGGAACTGAATTGTGTCAACAACAAGAATGGGCCTGGGAGAAAAATTTTCCCGGAACCTCTTATCTAGAGCTCAACAAAGATGATGTATTGATTTCAGCCTTGTGATATCCTGAGTAGAGAATTCTTACTCCATGTCAAAACTTCTGATTTACAGAATTGTAAGCTAATAAATGGGTGTTATCATAATTCTCTAAATTTGTGCTAATTTGATACACAGCAACAGAAAATGAATAGAGCATTCAGAATATATTTGTAAATAAGTTAAAAAAAAAATCCTGAAGGTAATGGGAAATCTCTGAAGGGTTTTATGATGGAGAGGATATTATCAAAGCTATGTTTTAAAAAGTTTAATTTGGCTGCAGTGTGGACAATATGTTGACACAAAGCCTAGACATTTGGAGACTAAATTTCTCAGAACTGGGCTTCAACTCCCAGAGCTCCATCATTTCTCTTAGCAATAAAGTAGCATGTTAACGTGATACTGATGTAGCTTTCACACTCCAGTTCTGTGGTAGTTAAAGTTGCATCTCAACTTAGCTGGGCCTGGTTGAGTGGCTGGGCAGCCGGATATGGTTATTCCCCATGGTGAGATTGGTAATTAACTCCATGGTGGAATCTACTGGAGCAGCTCAGTAGCTGCTTTAGGGATTGGGCTGCTTCCAGTGTATAACAGACAATGTTGAGGAAGGTCTCCAGCTGATGGCACAGTTGAACCCTGCATGTAGCTGAGTCGTTGTTCAGCAGCTTGCCATGTTGCCCTGACAATTTTGGGACATTTAACGGAATTGAATTAATGGTCTGTCATGTGGTTTGCTAATATTGGGACTGTGCCTTTTCATTGTCGACCTTGGGTTTGTCATCCTTAGCAGCTAGCAGCTGCCTGAGTGAAGTGAAGCCTCTAGCTTCAATTGGCCAGGAGCAAGAGGCAGAGCTGAAGCCCAAGGTTGAGGGGCTTTCACATAGCCCCTAGAGCCTGGCACCTGGAACTCGGACTTTTAACCTCCAAAACTGTAAGAGAATAAACTGCTGTTTGTTAAAGCAATCCCATTTGTGGTATATTCCTGTCAGAGTGGTACTAGGTAACCAAAACAAGCTATTTGCTTGAAAAATACAGCAACAGTCATGTTCATTCTAAAAACCATTTCTTGAACACCTAGTGTTTTCCAAGTACTGCTATAGTCAATGAAGACAAAACTCTCAGCTTCATGAACTTTACATTCTA
>NW_006922527.1:440992-446479 GCF_000298275.1 Orycteropus afer afer | reverse complement strand
TGTTGAAGAAATAGACAGGATTTCAGTTATATAGGGTATCATTAGGAGTTCTGGTAGCATAGTGCCTAAGGCACTTGACTGCTAACCAGAAGGCTGGCAGTTCAAACCCAACAGCCACTCCTCGGAAGGAAGATGGGGCAATCTACTTCCATAGTGATATACCTTGGAAATCCAAGGAGGGGTCGCTATGAGTTGGTTCCGACTCGATGGCACATGACAACAACAACAACACAGGGTATCATTAGCCATGATAAAATAAGCTGGAGTAGAAGGTAATATTCCAAGGAAAGATATAGATATGGGAAAGATGTCCATGAAGTGTAACAAAAATCTTGTGTGTCGGGAATATAGAGGAGAAAGCTAAAGATGAGATGAACATGCTTCTTCAGTCCATCTTGATGAAGACCATGCAAGTGAGCCCTCGAGGCAGGCAGATGTTAAATTTCGAACAGTGTACCTAAGTTTGGGTGGTGACTGAGACTTAGATTAAGACATAGAGGCTGGAAAGAACAAAGTTCTCTGATCAGAACACTTTGCTGTCCCAGTGATTCTTCTAGGGCAGCTGAAGTGACATGGAGACATCCTGAAAGGCAATGGTTTGGAGAAAGCACCATGAGAAGGCTCAAAGCTAGAGATCATCTGGGAACAGAGCTCAGGATCTGAGGGTTCCAGGGACTACTGCAAACTGAGGGAGACTTGATAGGAGATTCTGACATATTGGGAGACCCTCAGGAGCTAGGAAAAAAAAATGTACTTGAGTTAATTCAAACTCATAGCAAACCCATGTCTTACAGGGCAGAATTGTACACCATAGAGTTTTCAAGACTCATCTTATGGATACAGATCATGAAGAATTTCTTCCAGGTTGCCTCTGTGTACATTTGAACCACCAACCTTTCAGTTAGAAGCCGAGAATTAAAACATATGCATGACACAAGGACTCCTTAAGCACCAGAAGACTGCTGTAAGCTCCTGAAAAAGCTGGGATGCATTCAGAACGCTTACCAGTGGAAAGTCTAATTTAGAATATGTGCTTAGAGGATAAATTGAGGGGTTTTATACTTATCCCTTCTAAAATGTAACTCATATCTTTTGTGCCAAAGGTCATCTCCCAAACATGTGTTCCACTTGCAGATGTGCTTTCCTCCCCTACTAAATTGGAGATTGTTGCTATGGCTGCCACACAATCAATTACCTCATGTACAACAAATTATTGTTGTCCATAGTGTTTTCATTGGCTAATTTTTGGAAGGACATCATCAGGTCTTCCTTCTTAGTCCATCTAAGTCTGGAAGCTCCACTGAAACCTCTTCAGCATCATGTTGTTGTTGTTAGGTGCTGTCAAGAGAGTTCTGACTAATAGTGATCCTACATACAACAGAACAAAACATTGCCCGGTTGTGTATCATCCTCACAATCTTTGCTATGTCTGAGCTCATTGTTGCAGCCACTCTATCAATCCTTCTTGTTGAGGGTCTTCCCCTTTTTCACTGACTCCCTACTTTACCAAACATAATACCTTTCTCCAGGGAATGATCCTTTCTAACAACATGACCAAAGTAGGTGAGATGAAGTCTGGCCATTATTGCTTCCCAGGAGCATTCTGGCTGCACTTCTTCCAAGACAGACTTGTACATTCTTCTGGCAGTTTGTAGTATTATCAATATTCTTCACCAACACCACAATTCAATGGCATGAATTCTTCTTTGATCTTCTTTATTCATTGTCCAGCTTTCACATGTGTATGAGGCAATTGGAAATACCATGGCCTGGGTTAGGTGCACCTTAAATTTCAAAGTGACATCCTTGCGTCTCAACAAGGATGCAAATCTTTTGCAGGAGATTTGCCTAGTGCAATAAGATGTCTGATTTCTTGTCTGCTGCTTCCACTGGTGTGGATTATGCATCAAGAGAAATGAAATCCCAGACAACGTCAGTCTTTCTCCATTTATCATAATGTTTCTTCTTGGTCGAGTTGTGAGGATTTGTGTTTTCTTTATGTTGAGCAGTAATTCATATTAAGACTCTAGTCCTTGATCTCTATCAGTAAGTGCTTCAAGTCATCTTCATTTTCAGCAAGTAAGGTTGTGTCATCTGCATATCACAAGTTGATAATAAGTCTTCCTCCAATCCTGCTACCACATTCTTCTCCATATAGTCCACCTTCTTGGATTATTTGTTCAATATATAGATTGAATAAGTATGGTGAAAGGATACAGCCCTGACACATACCCTTCCTGATTTTAAACCATGAAGTGTCCCCCCTGCCTTTTGTTTTTCATGACAGCCTCTTGGTCTGTGTACAGATTCCTTATGAGCAAAATTAAGTGTTCTGGAATTCCCATTCTTCACAATGTTATCCATAATTTGTTATAATCCACACAGTTGAGTGCCTGTGGATAGTCCATAAAACACATTTAAGGATCTTTCTGGTATTCTTTCCTTTCAGTCAAGATCCACCTGACATCAGCAATGATATCTCTAGTTCTAGATCCTCTTCTGAACACATCTTGAATTTCTGGAAGTTCCCTGTCAATATACTACTGAAACTGTTTTTTTTTTTTTTTTTAATCTTCAGCAAAATTTTTGTTTGTTATTGTTCAATAATTTCCATATTGTGCTGGATCACTTTTCTTTTGAATGAGCGCAAATATGAATCTCTTCCATTCAGCTGGCCAAGGAGCTTTTCTTCTAAATTTATAGTCACAAATGAGCAAGTGCCTCCAGCACTGCATCTGTGTGTTGAAACATATCAATGGGTGTTCCATCAATTTCTGGAGCCTTGCTTTGCACCAATTCCTTCAGTGCAGCTTGGATTTCTTCTTTCAATGCTATTGGTTCTTGACCATATGTTTCCCTTCTGAAATATTTGAACATTGGACAATTCTTTTTGGTACAGTGACTCTGTGTATTCCTTCCAACTTCTTTTGATGCCTACAACATCATTCGATATTTTGCCCACAGAATCCTTCAATATTGCAACTCACGGCTTGAATTTTGTCTTCAGTTCTTTCTAATTTTATAGCGTTGTGATCTGAGAAGAGGGTATGCAGCTGTTCTGGTTACCTAGTCTGCTCTGACAGAAATATACCACAAATGGGATGGCTTTAACAAACAGGAGTTTATTCTCTTACACTTTCGGAGGCTTTAAGTCTGAGTTTAAAGTGCCAGGCTCTAGGAATTGTGTGAAAGCCCTTCAACCTTGCAATGAATAAGTCCTTGGTCTTGTAAAATTCTAACATATGATCTCCAGTGTCACTTCTATCATTAAGTCCATATTTTCCAACTACCAATTATTCTTCTTTGTTTCCAACTCCTGCATTCCAGTCAGGAGAAATTATCAATATATCTTGATTGCACATTTGTTCTATTTCAGACTGCAGAAGTTGGTAAAAGTCTTCAATTTCCACTTATTTGGTTTTAGTGGTTGGTGTGTAAATTTGAATAATAACAGCATTAACTGGTCTTCATTGTAGACCTAGGGATATTACACCATCACTGACAGTATTGTACTTCAGGATAGATTTTGAAACATTCTTTTCATGATGAATGTGACACCATTCCTCTTCAATTTGTCATTTTGGCATAGTAGATCATATGATGATCTGATTCAAAATGCTCAGTATGAGTACATTTCAGCTCCCTAATACCTAGGATATCAATCTTTATGCATTCAATTTCATTTTTGACAACTTCCAGTTTTCCTACATTCATAATTCATACACTCCACATTCCAATTATTAAGGAATGTTTGCAGGTGTTTCTTCCCATTTTGAGTCATACCCCATCACCAAATGAAGGGCCCAAGAACTTTACTCCAGCCACATCATTAATATCAACTCTTCTCTGAAGAGGCAGCACTTCCCCAGTCGTGTTTTGAGTGCCTTCCAAGCTGAGGGGCTCCTCCTCAGGAACTATATCAGACAATGTGTCAAGGCTATTCATAACATTTTCCAGTAACATATCAGTGTTTCTCTGCTATTCACAATGTTTTCATTGGTCAATTTTTACAGGAATAGATGGCCCCATCCTTCTTTCCAGTCTGTCTTAGTCTCAAATTTCCTCTGAAATCTGTCTCCATGTGTGGCCCTGCTTATACTTAAAATACTGCTGGCATAACCTCCAGCCTTCCAGCAACAGGCAAATCTCCACAGTACCACAAACTGAACAGACAGTTTGCAGATTAGGGATTACATTTTGTTCATCTCTGTGTTTCTCCCTTAAACCCACCACTGTGCCAAACCAAATAGCAAATTTTAAGCCAGGTGTTTTTTGTCTATTACTGGGGGGGGGGGGAATCAATTCCCTGATATTTTATACTGTTCTGCTTTCTGTTGTGATGTAACCCTTTTCATTTCTTACTTGTGTTATTTGCATCTTCTCCTTTTTCCTTTGTTAAGTTTGCCAGTGGTTTGTTGATTTTATTAATCTTTTCAAAGAACCAACTTCTAGTCTTGTTGATTTTTTTCTATTTTCTGTTTCATGTATTTTTGCTTGAATCTTTATTATTTATTTTCTTCTCATATCTGTAGACTTTTTTGCTGTGCTTTTTCTAATTGCTGGAGATGGTGGGTTAAGGTGTTGATTTTCACTCAACTTTTTTGATGTGTGTATATATTACTATAAACTACTCTCTGATCACTGCTATTGCTGTGTCCCAGAGATTTTGGTATGTTGGATTTCATTCTTGTTTGATTCAAGGAATTTTTAATTTCATTTTTTATTTCTTCTGTTATCCAGTAGTTTTTAAGGAGGATGTTATTCAGCTTCCATGTCTTTACTCTTTTTCTCTAGGAATTGGGTGAAAGCACCTCAAACTTGGGCTTTAGCTCTGCTTCCTGCTCCCGACCCACAGAATCTAGAGGCTTTTCTTCACTCAGATAGCTGCTGGCTGCTGAGGCTGACAAGCTCAAGGTTGACAAGTAAAATGGCACAGTCCCAATGTTACCAAACCACACAGCAGGCCATTAATTCAAGTTCATTGAAAGTCCCAAGGTCACCAGAGCTTGGCAGGCTGCTGAACAATGACACAGCTACATGCAGGGTTCAAGCATGCCATAAGCTAGAGACCATTCCCAAAGCTGCTTCTTATATATGAGAAGTAGATCGCATCCCTAAATCATCTACTCAGCTTCTCCAATACATTGCACCATGGAGTTAATTACCAGTCCTAACATGCAGAATAACTATATTCAGCCATTCAACCAGGCCTAGCCAAGTTGACACACAAACTTAACTACTATAGGAGCATTTCATTGTCTTTAAATTTATTGAAGCTTGCTTTATAGCCTGATATATGGTCAATCCTGGAGAATGTTCCATATGTTCTGGAAATGAATGTCTATTTTACTGTTGATGGGTGAAGTGCTCTTTAGATATCTATAAGGTCAGGTTGGTTGATCGTATTGTTTAGTTATTCTGCATCTTTGTTGAGTTTCTTGCCAGTTGTTCTACCTTTTAGGAGCTCTGGTAGCATAGTGCCTAAGG
>NW_006922527.1:439382-440461 GCF_000298275.1 Orycteropus afer afer | reverse complement strand
TCTCTGCCACTTGAGTGGAGTGTTTAATCATTTAGATTCAATGTAATTATCAACAAGTATGAATTTATTGATGACATTTTATTATTATTATTATTATTATTATTATTATTAGTGTTGCTGATTTCTTTGTTTCATATGATTTCCTGTGCTGAGCGCATTTTGTTTATGAGTCACGTTATCATCTCCTTCGTTGCTATTGTTTTGGTATTTGCTAAGTGTTTGTGCTTGTTCTCTTTTTTCTTTTGATGCAAGGGTTTATTATTTTTCTTTGAGGTTACCCTGCAATTTATCAATTTTGTCCCAAATTTAAAATAGTCTGTTCTAACTCACAATTGTCTTGACTTCCTCACCATTTAGAAGTTCTGTATCTACACTATTTATTCCCTCTTTTATGTTTGTGGTTGTCATTATTTACAATTGATGTCTCTGGTTCCCTGTTTAGTCTTGTAAGCTTATTTTACTTTGTATACTTCTATAACTGGATTTGTTTCTGGTTTATGTAATTATGTGTTAATCATTGGTTGTTATTTGCTGTTGTTGGTTCTCCATCAAATGGACTCCCTTTGCCATCTCTTTTACAGTTGGTCTGCTTTTAACAAAATCCCTTAATTTCTGCTTATCTAGAAATCTCCCAATTTTACCCTCATGTTTGAATGTTTGAGGGGCCAGTTTGCTGGATATATAATTTTTGGAGAATTTTTTTTTTCTTTCAGGGTTTTGTATATGTTATCCCATTGCCTTCTCACCTGCATGGTTTCTGCCAAGAAATAAGAACTTAGTCTTATTGGTTGCCCTTTGTAGGTAACTTTTCATTTTTCTAGTGCTGCTTTCAAGATTTTTTTCTTCACCTTTGGTTTTGGTGAGCTTTATTATAATATATCTTGGAGATCATCTTTTGTGGTCTATCCTATTTTGGATTTGTTGAACTTATTGAATGGACATATTTTTGTCTTTCATCATATTAGGGAAATTCTCTTCCAACAAATCTTCAACAATTTCCCCTGTGGTTTTATTGGTCTCTTCTTGTTCTGTAATTCTGATTACACATAGGTTATTCCTCTTGATTGTATCCCACATGA
>NW_006922527.1:433374-434127 GCF_000298275.1 Orycteropus afer afer | reverse complement strand
GAGCTCTGGTAGCATAGTGCCTAAGGAATTTGACTGCTAACCAGAAGGATGGTGGTTCAAACCCACCAGCCACTTCTCGGAAGGAAGGTTTGGCAATCTACTTCTGTAGTGATACCTCTTTGGAAACCCAAGGAAGGGTTACTATCAATCCTGGAGGATGTTCCATGTGTTCTGGAAGTGAATATCTATTTTGCTGTTGTTGGATGAAGTGCTCTGTAGATATCTATAAGGTCAAGTTGGTTGATCGTATTGTTTAGTTATTCTGCATTTTTGTTGAGTCTCTTTCTAGTTGTTCTACCTTTTATTGAAAGTGGTGTATTAAAGTCTCTTATTATTACTATGGAGTCTTCTCTTTGTCTTTTAAAATCTATTAAAGTCTTCCTTATGTATTTTGGAGCTCTCTCATTGGGTGTATAGATATTTATTATGGTTATGTCCTCTTGTTCAACTGATCCTTTAATCATTACAAAATATCCTTCCTTGTCTCTTATAGTAATTTTTGTCTTAAAGACTATCTTAACAGAAATTAATATTTCCACTCATGCTCTCTTTTGGTTGTCATTTGCTTGGTATGTCTTTTTCCAACCCTTGATTTTTAGTCTATTTCTGTCTTTGTGTCTAAGGTGAGTCTGTTGTAGACAGCATATTTATGGATCACATTTTCTTCTTCAGTCTGCAACTCTCTGCCACTTGAGTGGAGTGTTTAATCATTTAGATTCAATGTAATTATCAACAAGTATGAATTTATTGATG
>NW_006922527.1:431289-432343 GCF_000298275.1 Orycteropus afer afer | reverse complement strand
CAATTCTACTCTTTTGCCCCTTCCATGTGTTATCTATTTCTGATATCTTAGTGTTAATCTTCTTTCTTTCTTTGCATTATTGCTAATTTTTTATTTTGTCAATTTGTTCTTGTATTGTTTTCCTAAATTTTTCTAGAGTTTTTTCTGTGTTTTCCTTAATTTTATCAGTGATTTCCTTGATCTTGTCAGTTTTTTCCTTGACTTGTCTCTCAATCCATTGAAAGTATCCAAATATAATTCTTTTAAATTCCTTATCAGGAAATTCCAATGTGGCTTTTATCTCAGGGATGTTTTCTGAGTTTGTATCCTGGTCCTTTGTTTCTACTACTTTATCTTGCTTCTTTGTGTGAACTATGATAGCCTGTTGTATCCAAGACACTGTGGTGGTGTTATATTTATGTTTAATGTGCGGAAGAGAATGAGAGTGTGTGCATAGATATCTGTTACCTGTTTGTAAGGAGCAGTTGTGGGTGAGTTGAACTCATATTGGCTGCTGTCTGTCAATGGTCAATTGGTGCAAAAGCAAGTGTTGGCCCACATTCAGTGTGTGGGGCTGCAGGAGGTGCAGGAATGTTTGGGTTGTGTTGGAACAGTTGTTGTCTTTCACTCAGTTAGACAAAAACAATTAAAGAATCTTAAATAAATGACAGCAAGAGAACAAAAAACTCAAACCACATAAACAAACAGGAAGAATTACACACACACAATTCAATAAATTGGGCAAAAAACTTAAAAAGTGATAAAATAAACACCATACTGTATGCCACAATGGTTGTACCATTTTACAATCCCACCAGCAGTGCACAAGAGTACCAATCTCTCTGTAACCTCACCAGTATTTGTTATTTTCTGATCTGTTGAACTTTGGTATTTTTGCTGGGGTGAGATGATATCTCATCATTGTTTTCATTTGGATTTCTCTAATGACTAATGATCACGAGCAGTTTCTCATGTGTTTGTTGGCTGCCAGTATGTCATCTTTGGTGAAGTGTCTGTTCAAGTCTTTTACCCATTTGTGAACTGGGTTAATTGTGTTTTTGGTGTTGAGGTGTTG
>NW_006922527.1:428554-429612 GCF_000298275.1 Orycteropus afer afer | reverse complement strand
AAGATCAACATCCAAAAATCAGTTGGATTCCTCTACACCAGCAGAGAGATTACCGAAAAAGAAATAGGGAAATCAATATCATTTACAATAGCTACAAAATGAATGAAATAGTTGTGATAAATATTACCAGGGACACAACAAAAGACCTCTACAAAGAAAACTATAAAAGACTACTTAGAAACCATAAGAGATCTACATAAATGGAAGAACATACAATGCTCATGTACAGGAAGATTAAACATTGTGAAAATATCAATTCTACCCAAAGTAAACTATACATTCAATGCAATCCAAAACTTGATACCATCAACATTATTTAAGGATATGGAAAAACCAAGCACTAACTTTATATGGAAAGAAAGAGACCTTGGACAAGCAAAGAATTATTGAAGAATAAGAACAAAGTAGGAGGTCTCACACTCCCAGGTTTTAAAACCTACTATACACCCACAGTAGTCAAATCTGCCTGGAAACGGTACAACAACACATACATAGACCAATGGAATAGAATTGAAAACCCAGAAATAAATCCATCAATCTATGATCAGCTGATCTTTGACAAAGGGCCCAAATCCATTAAATGAGGAAGAAATTTTCTGTTTAACAAATGGTGCTAGCAAAATTGAATATCCATTTGCAGAAAACTGAAACAAGATCTGTACCTCACACCATACACAAAAACTAACTCCAGATGGATTAAATACTTAAATGTGAAACCTAAAATTATAAAGTTCCTCAAGGAAAAACTAGGGACAAATTTAAGGCCCTTAATAGATGGCAAAAATAGACTATAAAGCATAACCCCAAATGCACAAGCAGCAGAAGAGAAACTAGATGAATGGGACCTCCTAAAAATTAAATATTTATGTGTTTCCAAAGACTTCTCCAAAAGATTCAATAGAGAGCCTACAGAATGGGAAGGAAAATATTCAACAATGACATATCTGACGAGGGACTTCTCTCTAGAATTTATTGAAAACTCCAACACTTCAACAACAAAAATCAAACAATTCAATTAAAAGATGGGCAAAATATATGAATACACCTCTTATCAAAGA
>NW_006922527.1:422747-428436 GCF_000298275.1 Orycteropus afer afer | reverse complement strand
GAGGCAGTATCACTACGGAAGTAGGATTGCCCAACCTTCCTTCCGAGGAGTGGAGAGATGCAATTCAAAACAACAATGAGATGCCATGTTGCCCCAGCACTAATAGCAAAGTTCAACAAGACAGAAATAAACATATGTAGTGAGGATGTGGAGAGATTGGGACTCTTCTACACTGCTAGTGGGACTGAAAAATGATCCAACCACTGTGGAAAGTAGTATGGTGATTCCTTAAAAAAGTTGGAATTAGAAATACCATGTGACCCAGCCATCCCATTATTAGGTACACATTCTAAAGAAGTTAGAGCTGGGATAATCTTCACCCAAATCACAATAAAAGAAATATTCTATAAAAAAAAAAGAAATTAGAGCCAGGACAAGAACAGATATATGTACACCCATGTTCATCGCATCACTATTTACAATAGACAAAAGATGGAAACAACTTAGGTGTTCATCAACAGAAGAATGGATAACCAAAGTATGGTACATACACACAATGGAATATTATGCAACCCTGAAGAATAATGGAGGATCTGCAAAACACTGCATAATGTGGGTTAACTTGGAGGACATTATGCTGAATGAAAAAAGTCAAACACAGAATGGCAATTATTATATTAGTCTATTGTTGTAAAAAGTCAAGGAGTTTTATATATGGAAGGAAATTTTCTATGTTGGTTACTAGGGGTGGGAGAGAATGGGAGGGAAGACAACACTGTTAGATGGTTTGGACAAGTATTTATTTGGGTGAAAAGAAGGGTAATATACTAAATGTGAGTAATCAACACAATGGCATTGAGGAAGAGGAAGACTGAGAGGCACATGGGAGGTAGAGACAGCAAAGATGAACCCTTTTCCACATACAGTACTGCATTGTCAGTGAAAGCAAAGATTGGTATATGGGTGGATAGATGGCTGGACAGGCTGAACTACTAGATATGTGCATGCAGCAGGGAGCGTGCCGAAGACCATGTGTAGGGTTGGCAGACAATATTTCTATGTCTAATTCTTATCATGTAAGAATTTCCACGTATGTTGTAGAGTTGACAAGGGCTAAGGTTTTAGTCACTTTTTAGCTACAGCCAGCTACTCATAAGGAGGAAGTAGTTGTACCTGTGGGCTCAGGACCACAGTTGCAGGGCACGTCAACTCAATTGGCATAACATACACAGAATCTTGTTCCATATCCTACTTTGGTGAGTAGCGACTGGAATCTTAAAAGCTTGTAAGCAACCATCTAGATGGAATGATGGGTCTTTCCTCATCCAGAGAAACGAAGAATGAAGAAAAGCAAAGATTCATGGAAAAAAATAGTCCAAGTGACTGGTACACCATGTGATCCTAAGCCTATATGACTATGAGACCAGAAGAGCTAGATGGTGCCTGGCTACTACTGTCAACCACTTGGAGGAGGATCTCTATAGAAGATCTTGGATAGAGTGGAAGAACAATGTGGAACAAAACTCAAAATCATAAAAAAAAAAAAAAAGGATCAGCTTTTTCTTCCTGGTGGAACTCCTGAGACTATGGCCCCTAGAGGCCCTTCAGGTCTGGAATTGAATCCAGTCCTGTGGCTTCCAGCCAAACAAAAGGCAGGCATATCATCTGAACATTTACAATAAGTAGATATACTCCTTGGAGAGATCAATCATGGGAGAATAGAAAGGCTGGGCATGCACAGGTATGATACAGCTCAGGGGGCAGGAATACATGGGAGGGAAGGGTACAGGGAAGAGGTAACTACAGAGAGGAAGTGGGATGGGAGCTTTTGCATAGTGGTAAATTATAGTCAGTGTCATGAGACAAAGTGTATGTGAGCTGCTGTATGGAAAGTGAATTTGTTCTGTAAACTTCCACCCAAATCACAATTTAAAAAAAAAAAATTTAAAAATGCAAGCTGGATTCAGAAGAGGACCCATGTAGAACGAGGGATATCATTGTTGCTGTCAGATGGATCCTAGCTGACAGCAAAGAATACCAGAAAGATGTTTACTTATGTTTTATTGACTATGAAAAAGTGTTCAATTGTGTGTATCATAATAAATTGTGGATAATATCAAGAAGAATGGTAATTCCAGAACACTTGCTTGTACTCATGGGGAACCTGTACATAGATCAGGAGGCTGTTGTTCAAACAGAACAAGGGGATACTGCATGGTTCAAAATCAAGAAGGGAGTGCATCAAGGTTTTATCCTTTCACTATACTTATTTAACTTCTATGCTGAACAAATAATCTGAGAAGCTGGATTATATGAAGAAGAATATGGCATCAGTAATGGAGGAAGACTCATTAACAATCTGTGATACACAGATGACACAACTTTGCTTGCTGAAAGTGAGGATGACTTGAAGCAGTTACTGATGAAGATTAAAGACTACAGTCTGCAGTATGAATTACACCACAATATAAAGAAAGCTCTGGTAGCGGAGTGCCTAAGGCACTTGACTGCTAACCAGAAGCATAGGGTCGCTGTGAGTCAAAGATGACTCAACCCTAACAACAACATGCTATGCCAAGCCAGCTGACAATTGACCATTTCCTTTGTCTCTGTGTTCACAGCTCTCACTCAGTTTCTTCTAGTTGGTAATTGATTTACTTTATCTTTTCCTTTGAAGCTCGCTGTTCAAGGATTATTGTATATATCTGTTTCATTTGGTTTCTAGGGTCTTTGTTGTTTAGGGTGTGGGTGGCTTATCTATCTAGTTCACCAGGACTCCGCTACAGTGCTTTTAAAAATGGAGATACCCAGCCACCTTCCCAAGACCTACTAAATCTGAATCTATGGAAGGCACCTGGTCATAGTATTTTCAATCCCCTCATATACATCCAAATGCTGGCCAATGGATATGGTAGACTGAAGAACTGATACACTTGAATTATGATGTTGATGAAGAATATTGAATGAAGCATGGATCCAGAAGAACAAAATTGTCTTGGAGGAAGTACAGCCAGAATGTTCTTTAGAAGTGAGGATGGTGAGACTTTGTTTCATGTTACTTTGGGTACGTTATCAGGTGGGACCAGTCCCTGGAGAAGGATGTGTTGCTTGCAAAAGTAGAGGATCAAAGAAAAAGAGGAAGACCCTCAATGAGATGAATTGAAACTGTGCCTGCAACAATAGGCTCAGGCATGGCAATGATTGTGAGGATGATGCAGGCCAAGGCAGTGTTTTGTTCTGCTGTATGCAGGGTCACTAACAGTTAGAACTAATTCAGTGTTAGCTAACAACAACAGCACCTGAATTTAACAAGTTCCTTAGGTGATTTAAATATACACTCAAGTTGGAGAAATACCGATGGAAGGAATCAAAGTAAAACTGTTTAAAAAATAAAATGAATACAACTTATATTGAGCTTAATGAAAATGTCATAGAAGACACTCAATATATATTCTTGTTAAAGTTTTAGAGTACCTCAATTTTCTTTTTCTTTTTTTTCCTTTGGTTTTTACTTTAACTGAGGATTGTGGAACACATTTAATAGTTAATGTATTTGAGTAACATGTTCAAAATTACTTTGTACCAATCTCATAACTTTTTTTAAAAAAAAATTATTGTGATTTGGTGAAAGTAACAGAACAAATTCACTTTCCATACAGCAGCTCACATACACTTTGTCTCATGACATTGACTACAATTTACCACAATGCAATAGCTCCCATCCCACTTCATCCCCATAGTTACTTCTTCCCTGTGCCCTTCCTTCCCATGCACTCCTGCCCCCTGAGCTGTCTCCCTGTGCATACACAGCCCTTCTATTCTCCCATGCTTGATCTCTCCAAAGAGTGTATCTACCTATTGAAAATGTTCAGGTGATATGCCTGTCTTTTGTTTGGCTGAAAGCCACAGGATTGGATTCAATTACGGACCTGAAGGGCAACAAGGGGCCATAGTCTCAGGAGTTCCACCAGGCTCTTTATCAGACCAGCAAACCTGGTCCCTTTTTTTTTTGAATGGTTTTGAATTTTGTTCCACATTTTTCTCCCAGTCTGTTAGCTGGGCACCATCTAGTTCTTCTGGTCTCATAGTGATATAGCCTGAGGATCGCAGGGTGTACCAGTTGCTTAGACTAATTGTTTCCATGTGTCTTTGGTTTTCCTCATTCTTCTTTTCTCTGGATGAGGAGAGACCCATATTTGCTTCTAGATGGCAGCTTGCAAGCTTTTAAGATCCCAGTTGCTACTCACCAAAGTAGTATGTGGAACAATGCTTTTGTGTATGTTATGCCAATTGAGTTTGATGTCCCCTGTGACTCTGGTCCCAAGCTCACAGGTCCAACTACTTGCTCCCTCTGGGTAACTGGCTGTAGCCAAGAAGTGACTACAACCTTACCTCTTGTCAGCTCTACAACATACCTGGAAATTCTTACAGAACATACAAATATACTTGTAGAAATATTGTTTGCCAACCCTATACATGGTCTTGGGCACACTCTCCCCTGCATGAACTTAATAGTTCAGCCTGTCCAGCCATCTATACATGCATATATCAATCTTTGCATTCACTGACAGTTCAGTACTGTAAGTGCAAAAGGGTTCTTCTTTGTTGTCTGTACTTCCCATGTACCTCTCTATATCTTTCTCATCCTCAATGCCTCCATATTGGTCACTCACATTTGGTACATTGCCTTTCTCTTCACCCAAATCAATACTTGTCTCAAAGGATCTAACAGTGTTCCCGCCCCTCCCATCCCCTTCCACCCCTGGTAACCAACAAAGAATATTTCCTTCCATAAATAAACCTTTTCTTGACTTTCTACAATAATGGGCTAATATAATATTTGTCCTTCTGAGATAGAGTTATTTCACTCAGCATAACATCCTCCAAGTACATTCACGTTATGTGGTGGTTTGCCAATTCTATGCTATTCTCTAGGGTTGCATAGTATTCTGTTGTGTGTATGTACCATAGTTTGGTTATTCATTCTGTTGAATAGGTTGTTTCCATCTTTTTCCTATTGCATGAACATGGGTGTACATATATCTGCCCTTGTCCTGGCTCTCACTTCTTTAGGATATATACCTACTAATGGAGTGACTGGGTCAAATGGTATTTCTAATCCCAACTTTTATTTATTTATTTATTGTTATTTGGGTGAAAGTTTTCAAAGAAAATTCACTTTCCATAAGGCAATTTACATACACTTTGCCTCATGACATTGACTACAATTTATGACTGTGCAACAGCTCTCCTCCCACTTTTTCCCCATAGTTACCTCTTCCCTGTGTCCTTCCCTCCATACATTCCTGACCCTGAGCTATGTCCCTGTGCACACACAGCCCTTCCATTGTCCCATGATTGTTCTCTCCAAGTTTATCTACCTAGCGTAAATGTTCACCTCATATGCCTGTCTTTTGTTTGGCTGGAAACCACAGGTGTGTGTTCAATTCCAGACCTGAAAGACAGCTAGGGGCCATAGTCTTAATGGTTCCATGAAGCTCTATCAGACCAGCAAACCTTGCTCCTTTTCCTTTTTTTCCAAATGATTTTGAGTTATGTTCCACATTGTTCTCCCACTCTATCCAGGATCTCCTATATAGATCCCCCTCCAAGTGGTTGGCAATGGTAGCTGGGCAACATCTAGTTCTTCTGCTCTTACAGTCTTATAGGCTGAGGATCGCATGGAGTACCCATTGCTTGGACTAATTGTCTCCATGAATTTTTGGTTTTCTTTATTCTTCTTTTCTCT
>NW_006922527.1:421155-422517 GCF_000298275.1 Orycteropus afer afer | reverse complement strand
AGTGTATGTGCAAATGGTTCATCTTTGTTGTCTGTATCTCCCATGTACCTCTCTATGCCTTCTTCTTCTTTGATGCCACCATGTTGATCACTCACATTTGCTACATTGCCCTTCTCTTCACCTTAATCAATACATGTCTCTACCTGTCTAACAGTGTTCCCTACCTTGCCCTCCCTCCCCTGGTAACCAACAAAGAAAATTTCCTCCCATACATAAACCTTCCCTTGACTTTTTACAATAAGGGACTAATACAGTATTTGCCCTTCTGTGATTGACTTATTTCACTCAGCATAATGTTCTCCAACTTCATCCACGTTATGTGGTGTTTTGCAGATCCCCCTTTATTCTTTAAGATTGCAAAGTATTCCATTGTGTGTATGTACCATAGTTTGGTTATCCATTCTTCAGTTGATGGACACCTAGGTTTTTTCCATCTTTTGGCTATTGTAAATAGTGCTGCGATGAACATAGGTGTTCATATGTCTGTTCTTGTTCTGGCTTTCACTTCTTTAGGATATATACATAGTAATAGAATGGCTGAGTCAAGTGGTATTTCTAACCCCAACTTTTTACAGAATCTCCATACTGCTTTCCACCATGGTTGTAGCATTTTAGAGTCCCACCAGCAGAGTATGAGAGTCCTAATCTCTCCACACCCTCACCAGCATTTTTTATTTTCTGTCTTGTTGAACTTTGCTACTAGTGCTGGAACACAATGACATCTCATTGTTGTTTTGATTTGCATCTCTCTAATGGCTAATGATCGTGAGCATTTCTTCATGTATTTGTTGGCCACCTGAATATCCTCTTTGGTGAAATGTCTATTCAAGTCTTCAGCACATTTTTTAATTGGTTTATTTGTCTTTTTGTTGTTGAAGTGTTGGCGTTTTCTATAAATTCTAGAGAGAAAACCCTTGTCAGATATGTCATTGGCGAATATTTTCCCCAATCTGTAGGTTCTAGAAGAGAACAGCCTCTTTTGGAGAAGTCTTTGGAAGCACATAAAAATTTAAAAGTAGTGATTTGTAGTTTGCTTTGTGTCCCTAATGAAATTTATTCTCAAGTATTTTTTTTATATGTATTATAAATGGTATTGATTTCCTTATTTCCATTTCAACAATCTGTTTGCTGGTGTAGAGAAATCCAACTGATTTTGGCTGTTGATCTTGTATCTTGCCACTATGCTAAATCTCTCAATAAGTTCCAATAGTTTTTTTTTTGTTTTTTTTTTCCGAGTCTCTTGGGTTATCTATGTATAGGATCAGATCAGATCATCAGCAAATAGGGATAGTTTGACTTCTCCTTACCAATTTGGATGGCTTTGATTTCCCTTTCTTGCCTTATTGCCCAGGCTGTTTTTGT
>NW_006922527.1:418880-419940 GCF_000298275.1 Orycteropus afer afer | reverse complement strand
TCTAATTGTTGGAGATGTTGGTTTAAAGTGTTGATTTTGGCTCTTATTTTTTAATGTGTGCACATATTCCTAAAAATTAACCTCTGATCACTACTTTTGCTGTGTCCCAAAGATTTTGGTATGTTGTGTTTTCATTCTTGTTTGATTCAATACATTTTTTTTAAATTCATTTTTTTTTAAATTTCTTCTGTTATCCAGTTGTTCTTAAGGATGATTGTGTTCAGTTTCCATGTGTTTGCTCTTTTTCTGTTGATCGTCTTATTGTTGATATCTAATTTGATAGCATTTTGATCTGAGAAAGTGCTTTGCAGTATTTCAATATTTTTAAATTTATTAAGGCTAGCTTTATGGCCTCTCATGTGGTCTATCATGGAAGATATTCCATGTGCACTAGAAAAGAATGCATATTGTGCTGTTGTTGGGTGAAGTGCTCTGTAGATGTCTATAAGGTCAAGTTGTTGGATTGTATTGTTTAGCTCTTCTTTGTCTTTGTTGAGCTCCCTTCCATTTGTTTTACCTTTCATTGAAAGTCATGTATTAAAGTCTCCTACTAAGACTGTGGAGTCATCTATTTGTCTTTTGAATTCTATTGAAATCTGATTTATGTGTTTTGGGGCTCTTTCATTGGGCCCATAGATATTTAATATGGTTATATCTTCTTATTCAATTGATCCTTTAATCATTATATATTGTCTTTCCTTGTCTCGTATGGTGGTTTTTGTCTTAATGTCCATTTGATCAGAAATTAATATTGCCACTCCTGCTTTTTTTTGCTTTCTATTTGTTTGATGTACCTTTTTCCAACATTTAATTTTTAGTCTACCTTTTCTTTGTCTCTAAGGTGTGTCTCTTGTAGACAGCATATTGATCGGTTATGTTTTCTTATCCAGTCTGGAACTCTCCATCTCTTGGGTGGTACATTTAATCCACTGACATTCATTGTAATTATAAACAAATATGAATGGGTTGCTGTCATTTTTTTTTTTTATGTGTTGTTTCATGGTGTTCCTGGTTTCTTTGTTCTGTGTAATTTTCTCTGCTGAGCTCATTTTGTTTATGA
>NW_006922527.1:417151-418526 GCF_000298275.1 Orycteropus afer afer | reverse complement strand
CACTTTAGTATCTCTTGTAAGGTTGGTCTGGTTTTAACAAATTTCCTTAATTTCTGCTTATCTGGAAATCTCCTAATTTCACCATCACAGTTGAGGGACAATTTTGCCGGATATATAATCCTTGGTTGAAAATTTTTCTCTTTCAGGGTTTTATATATACCTCCTATTGCTTTCTTTTTCGCATGGTTTCTACTGAGAAATCAGAGCTTATTCTTATTGATTTTCCTTTGTAAGTAACTTTTCATTTTTCCCTTGCTGCTTTCAGGATTCTTTCTTTGTGTTTGATTTTGTTGCATTTGATCATATGTCTTGGTGATTATCTCTTGGGGTCTATCCTACTTGGTGCTCTTTAGACTTCCTGAATGGATATATTCTCACCTTTCATCATATCAGGCAAGTTCTCTTCCAAAAAATCTTGGACAATTTTCTCAGTGATGTTCTTTTTCTATTCTTGTTTTGGAATTCTGATTACACTTAAGTTATTCCTTCTGATGGTATCCCTCATGAACCATAGGCTTTCTTAATTTAGTTTTGATCTTTTCTCTGATTGATGCTTTTCCAAAGAAGGATTGAGGTATTTGTCTTCAATCTCATGAATTCTGTCTTCCATTAATTTGATTCTACTCCATTGCCCTCAATGTGTTATCTATTTCTGAAAATTTAGTATTAATCTCCTGGATTTCTATCTGTAGATTTTGTGTCATTTCTGATTTTTCATTTATTTTGTCATTTTGTTCCTGTTGTTTCTTCCAACATTGTTGTAGAGTTTTGCATATTTTTTCCTTAATTTTATCAGTGTTTTCCTTCATCTGTCTCCAAATCCATTGAAGACACCTAAATATAATTCTTTTGAATTCCTTTTCAGGGAGTTTCAATGCTGCTTCTTCCTTAATGATGTATTCAAGTTCTGTGTGCTGCTCCCTTGTTTCTACCATTTTGTATTTCTCCTTTCTGTCGACAGTGATGGTCTGTTGTCTTTGAGACATTGTGACATTGTTGTATTTAAATATCTTTGAACTCTATGTGAAGAACAGCTAAGGGTGAGTCAGTTTCTTCTTGGTGGTCATTTATCATTGGCCAGCTTGTGGAGAAGGAAACAGTGGCTCTCCCTCAGTAAATGGAGCTGCAGAAGGTGCAGATGTGGTTGTGTTGATTGGGCATGGCTGCTGTCTCCCACTCAGTTAGACAAGAACAATGATTGAAAAACCATCAAGAAAGTAAAAGTAAGCAGCCAAAAAACATATCACATAAACACACAGGAACAATCACCAAACAAAGAAAAGAAAGAAAAAAGAAAAACACAATATCTGGGGAGGGAGCAATAAGAGAAAAGAGGTAGAGGAGGAGAATAATGAGGTAAAAATGGGAAAAAATG
>NW_006922527.1:408022-416721 GCF_000298275.1 Orycteropus afer afer | reverse complement strand
ACCACAGGTTCACTTGTCCCCCTCTTTGCTGTTCTATGGTCATCAGGCACCAATGCAGTCCTTGCCCATGCAGTCCTGGAAAGCAGAGCTTATTCTTAGGCCCCTGGAATCTGAGAGAACGCTGTCTCTTTAAATATCCATAATGATCAAACCACTCGTAATCTTTCAAAATGGCTGCACCCCCCAGACAGGCAAAAGTCCACAGCTCAGCCCATCTCCCTCTTTACTGTTTCCCCTTTTATTCACCAGCCGCTAGTGCAGTCCTCTGTGGAACCATTGTCTAGCAGGACCAATTTTTAGGTTAATTATTAGGTCCTAACACCACTTGGAAATATATAAGCTGTCTGTGCCATCAGGATCACTGACAGACCACAGCTCTGCGTATCTCCTTTTTCAGTGTTTTCATGCAGGTTCTTCTACTAGTTGGAGTTTAATCCAGGTCTGTATCCTTCCTTTTAAAGCTCTGTGCTCCAGGATTATCTTCTGTATCTGTGTTAATTGTTCCCTTTTCTTTGTTGAAGACAGTCTATGTAGTTTGTCTGCTTATTCCGCCATCTTACCCAGAACCCTCCCAATCTCATAACTTTTAAAATTGAATAAGTGTACTTAATTAACACTTAAAATAATAAGCAATATTTTTCAGCTGAAAAAAAGTTTGCAAAATGCTGCAATGTATTGTTTAAACCAAGTCTAAAATGGCAGTTGACCATTATTTTAAGGGATTGGTCTTGTTGAAAGTAGTCAAGAAGTAGGGACACATTATCATGTCCCCTTCCAACAAGAAGGCAAGAAGTCCAAAATGTCAATGGATCATGTTACTGGTTCTTGTCTTAGATTTGACCCAAAAAAGTGTCTGTAGGTGTCTTGGACGTGGTGTCAACTGTGGCATGAGTAAATGAATCTCATAAATGATGGATAGAAAACAAATAACATTTAGTACTCACAGGCCTCAGGGATGCAACAAAACCATGCTTCACTGCAGTGTCAAAAAGGAGGTTCCACCTGAGGACAAGGAAACAACAAACTAGAACTGTAAGAGAGGGGTCTCAGAGTTAATGCATTTTGAAGTCTTCTGGTCAATTTAAAAGTTTGTACCATATTAATACAGAAAAAGGGAGAAATGGTAATCTCAGGGAATAATTAGAGACATGCCTGTTAATAAACTGGGTTACATAATAGCACTGAGGTCTCTATCATGGGAAACTATTGAGAGACTTGATGAAAGGATAAGAAGGGCCATGTCAAGGAATTAGTTGAAAGCACAACTGTTGTTGTTGTTGTTGTTATGTTCCACCGAGTCAGACCCAACTCATAGTGACCCCTCCTTGGATTTCCGAGGCAGTATCACGATGGAAGTAGATTGTCCCATTTTCCTTCTGAGGAGTGGCTGGTGGGTTTGAACTGCCAGCCTTCTGGTTAGCAGTCAAGTGCCTTAGCGACTATGCTACCAGAGCTCCCAAAAGCACAACTAGGAGGAATTAAAGGATTCTGTGGCAACAAACTATGTAAGGCCTTATTACAATCAACCAGTGATGTCTTGACATCACTAAAATGAATGTAAGACACTTGTCACTTGTGTGGTAGAAATTGTATCAGTGAAAACCCTTCAGCTACCCACCCATTTAAGATCATTGTTGTTGATCTGTTGTGTCTTTCATGGGTACAGATGATGAGACTGCGTACTTGCTGGATGAAGATGAGATTGACTGAGAAAAAGTCTATTTTTTATTCAATGAGCTGTTCAGAGCATCAGAATTCCTAATTCAAACTGCTGTACCTAGTTTTTCAAGCACTAAGATGCTAGAGGGAAATAGTTTGGTGACTACTAATGAAACTCCATTTTGAATTCTTGACTCTGTGACTTTTAATGTTACAGATTTCTTGTGAATATTTACACATCAGCAGTGCAGTGAACAAAAGCTCTGGCTGCTTTTTGTTGATTTTGCTTTGGAGATTCCTCTCACAACCAACAGGTGTTCTCATCACATTTAAAAACCTGTTTGAGTGTTACTTTTAAAAAAAACTTACTGCTGTCAAGTCAGATCCAACTCACAGTAATGCCTCTTTGGGTTCCTGAGGTGGTATCATTATGGAAGTAGATCGCCCAACCTTCCTTCTGAGGAGTTGCTGGTGGATGTGAACTGCCAGCCTTCTGGTTAGTCTTAGGCACCATGCCACCAGAGCTCCCAGTGTTAATTTATAAAACCCTTAACATAGGCAATCCAGTTCTTATTGAATAGGGACAGGATTGCTAATTTATCATATTTTTTGGAGTTTTTAATAAATACAGGCAAGACACTGTTAGGTGCCATCATTTTTGTTTGACTCATAACAATCCTATGTACAACAAAGTGAAACACTGCACAGCCCTGCACCATCCTAACAGTCATTGCAGTATTTGAGCGCATTGTTGAAGCCACTGTGTTAGTCCATTTCATTGAGAGTCTTCCTGTTTTTCACTGACTCTCTACCAAGCATGATATCCTTCTCTAGAGACTGGTCCCTCATCATAACATGACCAATGTATGAGAGACAAAGTCTTGCCATCCTTGCTTCTAAGGAGCATTCTGACTGAACTGCCTCCAAAATATGTCAGAGGTAGAAAAGTGATGGAAGCAAGATATGAGCAACAGAAGATTCTCAGATCCCAGAAGTGTTGATGAAGCACCTTGACTTTCCAGTGGTGGGTATGCCTCTCACTGGTTCTGACTCTGGAGGAGGAATAAGGGGAATAAGAACACATTCACTCGAACATGTGAACTCCTGGTCTTGATACTTTGTTTCTACTCACAGAAAAATGATTGTGAAGAGTCTCCTGTTATATGCTGTTACCAGCTTCATACCCAAGCTGGTATGAAACCACCACTTGACAGGGATTTTCATACATCTATTCTTAGAAGCCACCACTTGACAAGGGTTGTCATACATCTGCCCCTAAGACTTGGGCCTTGAACATGTGAAACTAAGTTACTGGGACTTTTCATTATTGATGTAACAAACAGATTCAGAACCAGTGACTATCAACCTGAGAGACAGTCAGAGAATTCTCTCCCTCTTACCAGGCTAAGTCTAGTCAATGGAGTTCCAGTGAGGATTCAGATAATTATAGAATGCACATTTTAGAGAGGGAAACCTTGGCAACACACAAACGAAGCAACAAAAAGCGGCATACTTTAGTGCTGAAAATGCTAGAAAGATAGATTTTCCAGGTAGTATTATCTACCTGGTAGGGCCAGAAGCAGTCCAGAAGCATTCCTATGGGACTCTTTCAGCTGTGACAAGACTATCTCATCTATCATGAATTGAATTTTGTCCCACCAAAATATATGTCAAGTTGGTTAGGTCATAATCCCCAGTATTATATAGTTGTCCTCCATTTTGTGATCCAATGTAATTATCCATCATTTTGTGATTTGTTGTAAATCCTAAACTCTATAAGTTAATGACACGGGATCAGTGTGGGGTGTATCTTGAGTTACAGCTTTACAGGATGGTGTGACTCAAGTCACATCCTGAATCAAGTCACACCCTCTCTTAAATCACACGCTTATTTAGTCACACCATTTATCTTATGAGAGAGAAGCTGGTAGAGAGAAGAGGGACCTCACTACCATCAAGAAAAAAGAAAGAAGAGTGGAGCATATCCTTTGGACCAAGGGTCCCTGCACTGAGAATCTCCTAGACTTAGGGGAAGATTGATAACAAGATACATCAAGATCTCCAAGAAATGTTGGGCTAAGCTCATAATGTTGAAAGGAGACAAGAGCTGACACAGAGAAAAAAATCTTCCCCTAGAGCTAGTGTCCTGAATTCAGACTTCTAGTCTCTTAAACTGTGGGAGAATAAACTTCTGTTTGTTGAAGCCATACACTGGTAGTATTTCTGTTATAGGATCACTAAATATCTAAGATACCACCCTTGTCACCAATTGTCTTAATTTTGACCCAAGTGGTTTGTTGTTGTTGTGTGTGGCTTTTCGGTTGGAGAAAGAGTAATTGAGACTCACACAAGAAGGACAGAAAATAAATAGAAATTAGTACACATATAATCCAAAGAGGAAAGTACACCACACCTCAACACCAAGCTAAACAGGGGCTGGTACCAGGTACGAGGGAACAAGTCATAATTGTAGGAGAGGGCTAGGGATGACAATCAAGTTGGGGTCTCAGGGTTAGTGCATGATGAAGTCTCACAGGTCAGTATTAAAATTTCTAGTGCATAAATCCACCAATTGTCTGTCAGTTTGTCATAATATGGTGATCTTTGTGTTGCTGTGTGGCTGGAGGTTATGCCACTAGTATTTCAAATACCAGCAGGATTACCCACTGGGGACAGGTTTCAGCAGATCTTCCAAACTAAGACTGGGAAGAAGGATGGAGGCAGCCATGAATAGCAGTGAAACACTGTCTGATATATTACTGGAAAACTTTATGAATAGCTCTGAAACATTGTCTAATATAGTGCTGGAAGAAAGTAAGATTATAAAGCACTTAAAATACAACAAAGGAAGAGCTGCCTCCTCAATGTGGAGTAGATGTTAATGTTGTGGATGGAGTAAAGTTTTCAGGACCTCCATTTGTTGATGGGTCATGACTCAAAATGGGAAGAAGGAGCTGCAAACGTTCATTAATAATTGGAACATGGGATGTATAGAGTATGAATTTAGGACAATTGGAAGTTGTTAAAATGAAATGGAGCATCATAAAGACCAATATCCTAGACATTAGTGAGCTGAAATGGACTGGCATTGTCCATTTTGAATCAGAAAATCATATGGTCAACTATGCCTGGAATGACAAATTGAGAAGATAATTTATGATAAAAAAAATTCAAGTTCTATCCTGAAGTACAATGCTGTCAGTGATAGGATGACATCCATATGTCAACAAGGAAGATCAGTTAATTTTACTATTATTCAAATGTATGTATGCAGCAACCACCAAGCCCAAGATGAAGAAATAGACATTTTTTAGCAACTTCTGCAGTCTCAAACTGACCAAACATGCAATCAAGATGTATTGATAATTAATAATGGTTGGAATGTGAAAGCTAGAAACAAAAAGAAGCATCTGTAGTTAGAAATATGACCTTGGTGATAGAAATGATGCAGAAGATTGTGCCATTGAATTTTGCAAGACCAATGACTTATTCCTTGCAAATACCCTTTTTCAATAACATAAACAGTGGCTATATATGTGGATCTTGCCAGATGGAATACATAGAAATTAAATCTACTAAAGCTGTATAAAGAGCTGATGGAGAGACCCAATATTCTCAGTCAAAACCAGTCCAGGAGTTGACTGTGGAAAAAAACATCAATTGCCTATATGTAAGTTAAAGTGAAGCTGAAGAAAATTAAAAGAATTCTATGAGAGCCACAATATGACCTTGATTATATCCCACCCTAATTTATAGATAATTTGAAGAATAGATTTGACTCATTGAATATCAATGACTGATACCAGACAAGCTTTGGGATGGCATCAAGGATATCACACATGAAGAAAGTAAACGCTCATTAAAAAGACAGGAAAAAAAAAAAGACAAAAAATTGGTGTCAGAAGAGACTCAAACTTGCTTTTGAAGGGAGAGTAGCTAATGTAAATGGATTAAAAAAAAGAACTGAGCATAAGATTTCAAGGAGTGGCTTGAGAATACAAATTAAAAATTATAATGAAATGTGCCAAGACTTGGAGTTAGATGACATAAAGAGAAGGAAATGCTTGGCATTTTCCAAGCTGAAAGAACTCAAGAAAAAAATTCAAGCCTCAAGTTGCAATATTAAATTCTATGGGGAAAATATTGAATGATAGATGAAACATCAAAGGAAGATGAAGGGAATACTCAGAGTCACTGTACCAAAGATAATTGGTCAACATTCAACTATTTCAGGAGAAAGCATATATTCAAAAACAATGGTACTGAAGGAAGAAGTCTAAGCTGCACTGAAGGAATTAGTGAAAAAAAAATTAAAAACAAAAAAACAAAAAAAAAAAAAAACAACACTCCAGAAGTTGACAGAATACTCACTGACTGAGATGTTCCAACAAATATCCATTTGTTGAAATGGATATGCTGGAAGTGCTTACTTGTTTATGCCAAGAAATTTGGAAGACAGCTACCTGGCCAACTGATTGGAAGAAATTGATATTTGTGCCCATTTCAAAGAAAGGTTATCCAACAGAATGTGGAAACTATCAAACCCTATCACCAATAGTGCACATAAGTAAAATCTTCCAGAAAATTTATTCAAAAATAATTGCAACAGTACATTGACAGGGAACTGCCAAAATGTCTCTGGATTCAGAAGAGGATGTGGAATGAGGGGTATAATTGTTAATGTCCAATGGAGATTGGCTGAAAACAAAGAATACCAGATATATGTTTACCTGCATTTTGTTGACTGTGAAAGGCATTTGACTGTGTGGATCATAAGAAATTATGAATAACATTGTAAAGAATGGAAATTCCAGAACACTTAATTGTGCTCATGAGGAACATGTACATAGACCAAGAGGCTGTCATTCAAACAGAACAAGGGGATAATGAATGGTTTAAAAAAAGGATGGCTGGTCATCAAGGCTGCAGCCTTTTATCAAATTTATTCAATCTGTATGTTGAACGAATAATCCGAGAAAGTGGACTATATGAAGAAGAATGCAGCATCAGCATTGGAGAAAGACTCATTAACAACCTGTGATATGCAGATGACACAACCTTGCTTTGTGAAAGTGAAGATGGCTTAAGTTCTTACTGATGAAGATCAAAGACTACAGTGTACAGTATGGATTACACCTCAACATTAAAAAAAAAAAATGAAAAGCTTCACAACTAGACCAAGAAGCAACATTATTTCAGAGACAGAAAATATTGAATTTGTCATTTTACTTGTATCCACAATAAATACCCACAGAAGCATCTGTCAAGAAAAATGTTATATTGCACTAGACAAATCTGTTTCAAAAGACTACTCTAAAGTGTTAAGAAGCAAATATATCACTTTGAAGACTAACGTGCTCCTGACCCAAGCCATGGTATTTTCAATCGGCTTATATGCATGTAAAAGTGGGACAAGGAATAAGGAACACTGAAGAAGAGTCAATGTTTTTGAATTGTGGTGTTAGCAAAGAACACTGAAAATACCACAGACTGGTAGAAGAATGAAAAATCTGTCCTGGAAGAGGTGCAGCTGGAATGTACCTTGGAAATGAGAATGGCCAGACTTTGTCTCACCTGCTTTGGTCATGTTGTCAGAAAGGACCAGTCCCTGGAGAAGGATATCATGCTTGGTAAAGTAGCGGTAAGCAAAAAAGAGGAAGACTCTCAACGAGGTGGATTAACACAGTGGCTGCATCTATGGGCTCATACATACAAGGATTGTGAGTGTTTCTTTTTGTTGTGCATGTGGTCGCTATGAGTCAGAGCTGACTCAAAGTTACCTAACAACAATAACAACACGACGGTGCATTAGCATGGGAAAAGGTTTTTTTTTTTTTTTTTATGACATGGTATCAGATGGGACATACTTGAGAGGGATAAGTAATAACTATGTTAAGAGACTGGATTACACAATAGCAATGTGGTCTCTATCACATGGTAAATAGCCAGTGAGACCCCACAACGCTTAAGAAACGAGCTGAAGAGAAAAGAACTGGCATGTCCGAAACTAGGTGAAAGGGCAACTGGAAGGAATTAATAGAATCTAAGTTAGCAAACTACATAAACCACAAATTGTACTTATGGTAGTTCCCTAAAGTAGTAGTAATACTAAGCACAAATATTAGAAATAGGGAGAATGGTAGAGATTATCTCATGTGGCATCAAAAATTATAAATTTTGCAATGAATTCCTGTTATAAATCAGAAAACCATATAAATTAGTCTCAGGGTTAAGCAGAATTCATTTCACCCATATGGTCTTAAATACATGCACAGAAAATAAAGAACATAATTATGTCCCATTTTGGATCCATTCAACTGGCAACAATTAAAAAGTCTGACAGAACTAAATATTAGATTATGTATCAAAGGATCACTTATACATTGCTGCTGGGAGTGTAAATTGGCATGATCACATGATCACTATGGGGAATAATTTTGTATTACCATGAAAACATTTTATATCCTACAGCACAACAACACAATGCACTGTCATCAAGTCAGATCCAACTCATAGTAACTCCTCCTTGAGTTTCTGAGGTGGTATCACTATGGAAGTAGATTGCCAAACCCTCCTTCTGAGGAGTGGCTGGTGGGTATGAACTTCCAGCTTTCTGGTTAGCAGTCAAATGCCTTAGGCACTACTATTACTCAGAAATCTCATATCTAGTTATATTCTAAAGGGAAATTTCAGTATGTGTGTATCAGGAGACAGGTACAAGAACATTCATAGCAGTATTGTTCATAATAGCAAAAATAGGAACAATTCAAACCAGTGGCCTACCATATTTTCTGCCAATGTTGAGATTGTTACTTTCACAGACTGTGAGCCAGCAGCCTACCATCTTACCTGCTGATCTTCTATTTTTCAACCTCCACAGCCAGCAACTTGTTGCATTGCCTGTGTGTCTTAGGCTCATTAGCTTCTGAAGCTAATATGAGTGAAAAGAAGCTTCCAGCCACATGGACTTGAGATTTGCAAGTCTACAACTGTGTGAGCTATTTCATTGAGATAAATCTTCCTCTCTCTTATGCGTGTAT
>NW_006922527.1:406957-407883 GCF_000298275.1 Orycteropus afer afer | reverse complement strand
ATCATAAGGATGAGTTTTCTACATTGGTTCTCAAATTAGATTAGTCTTAAATGTGCTAATGTCTCTAACTCCATTAGCAAAATAGGTACTGCTAATCTATGGTATGAGGTGACAGTATTATGTAAAATATCATTACCAATAGATCAAGCACTGGTGACAAGCAAGATTCTAGGTGACCACATGTTTGATACATTTTTGCTATTCTGTCAGAATGAGAAGTATAAGGAAGATGGCTTGTTGGTTCAGCTTACACCAGACAAAGTTGAGAGAAAGAGATGATCCTAGGGCTTCAGAGTCACAGCTCAAACACCACATAAAAGACCAGTGTTTCCACTTGTGCCCTGAAAGAAAGCTTTATTTCTTGTAGTAACAGCTGATATTCCCAAGAACCAAACTCAGAGCCTTCTAATGAGAGTGGCTGAATTACAATGCCAATCAAATTCCCAGCCTCAAATGGTGTCTGAAGTAAAAGCAAGGACATTTATTAAGAATATATGGGATCTTAAATATTGGGATGGGGACATACGGGCACATAATAAGGAATATAGTGACACTGAGTCCTCAAATTCTGTTGAATCACTCCTGCCAGTAGAACCAGCCCTCTTACCCCCATCTGATGAGACTAACTCTGCTGTGACTGCTAAGAATTGCCTGACATATCACCCAGGGCAGTGCCTGGGCATTGCCTGGGAATTGTCTGAGGCAGATGCTTTACAAGACATTGTGGAAGGCTAAACTGGTATGCAGGGACCCAGGTAAGGGTGGTACGAGAGGTTTCCAACAGGGAGGCAAACTTGTCTGTCGGTTTATCCTACCATGGTGACGTGTTGGTGTGAGTTTTGAGGCTGAGCCACTGGTGTTTCTAACCCAGCGGGATGCACATGGTGCACAGGTATCATCCCAGCTTACAGACTGAGACAGACTAG
>NW_006922527.1:402100-406592 GCF_000298275.1 Orycteropus afer afer | reverse complement strand
GGAATGGTGTGGCATTCATCATCACAAAGGATGTTTCAAGATCTGTCCTGAAGTACAATGCTGACAGTGATAGGATAATACCCAGACGCCTAAAAGGAAGACCCATTAATACGACTAGTATTCAAATTTATGCACCAACCACCAAAGCCAAAGATGAGGAAATTGAATAATGTTATCAACTTTTGCAGTCTGAAATTGAACAAACATGCAATCAGGATGTGTTAATTATCACTGCTGACTGGAATGCAAAAGTTGGAAACAAAGAAGAATCATTAGTAGTTGGAAAATTTGGCCTTGGTGACAGAAATAATGCTGGAACTCTCATGGTAGAATTTTGCAAGACCAACAACTTGTTCATTGCAGACACCTATTTTCAACAACACAAACGGCGGCTCTACACATGCACTTCACCAGATGGAGCACACAGGAATCAGACCGACTACATTTGTGACAATAGGTCGTGGAAAAGCTCAGTATCTTCAGCCAAAACCAGGCCAAGAGCTGATTGTGGATTGAACTGCTCATACGCAAGTGCAACTTGAAGTTGAAGTCAATTACAATAAGTCCAAGAGAGCCAAAATATGATCTTGAATATATCCCTCCAAATGCCCATTTAACTCACCTATTTGACCTGTACAAAAAATTGATGGATCTTGTATCATGACAGTGCATTATTGTAAATTTAACCAGGCAGTGACTCCAATTGCAACTGCTATTCAAAGTATGGTTTCAATGCTTGAGCAAATTAATACATCTCCTGGTACCTGTTATGCTACTATTAATCTGGCCAGTGCCTTTTTCTCAATTCTTGTTTCAAAGGCTAACCAGAAGCAGATTGCCTTCAGATGGCAAGACAACCTACATCAGGGGTATATTAACTCTCCAGCACTATGTCATAATTAATCCACAGGTACCTTGATTGCTTTTTTCCCTTCCACAAGACATCACACTGGTCCATTACATTGATGACATTATGCTAATTGGACCTCAATTCATCAATGACTATAGTCTATTGGTAACACTTTTGCATCTTAGAGGGTGGGAAATCAATCTAATTAAAAAAATTCAGATGCCTTCAATCTCATTGAAATTTGTGTTCCAGTGGGGTGAGCCATGTTGAGATATTCCTACTAAAGTAAAGGATAGATTATTGTATCTACCCCTCCCACAATTAAAAAGGAGGCACAGCCCCAGTGAGGCCCTTTGAATTTTGGAAGCAACATACCCTTCACTTGGGTGTGCTATTCTGTCCTATTTCTCAAGTGGTTAAAAAAGCTGCTACTTTTGTGTGGATTTCAGAACAACAGGCTTTGCAATAGTTTCAAGCTGCTGTGCAAGATGCTCTACCACCACAAGATCTGACTGATCCAATGGTGCTTGAACTGGCAGTAGCAGATAGAGATGAGTTTTGGATTCTTTGTCAGTCCCCTATTGATGAATCACAGAACAAACTCAGGATTTTGGAGCAAAGCCTTGTCTTCCTCTGCAGATAACCACTCTCCTTTTGAGAAGCAGCTTTTAGTTTGTTGCTGGGCCTTAGTAGGTAGTGAACAACTAGTCATGATCATCAGTTCACCATATGGCCTGAGCTGTCCATTATGAACTGGTTGTTGTCTGAGCCACAGAGTAGTTAAGTTGGACATGCAGAGTGGCACTCCATCATTAAATGGAAGTGATATATAAGAGATTGAGATCAATCAGGACCTGAAGGCATAATTAAATTTCATGAAGAAGTGGCTCAAGTGCCTATGGTCTCTACTCCAGTGATATTACCTTACCTCTCCAATGTGCATCTATGGCCTCATGGAACCCCTCCTTATGATCAGTTGACTGAAGAACAGAAAACTCATATCTGGTTTACAGATGCTTGTGGATGATATGCAGGCACCACTCAAAAATGGACAGTAGCAGCATTGCTGTCCATTTATGAGACCTCCATGAAGGACACAGTTGAAGGGAAATTCTCCCAATGAGCAGAACATCAAACAGTGCACCTAGTTTTTCCCTTTGGTTGGAAGGAGAAATGGCCAGATGTGCAATTGTACACCGATTCATGGGCTATGACCAATGGTTTGCTTGATGGTCAAGTACTTGGAAGGAACAAGATCAGAAAATTGGTAGCAAGGAGGTATTGGTAAGAAGTATGTGTACATACCTTTCTGAATGGGCCGAAGAAGTGAAAATGTTTGTGTCCCATGTGAATGCTCACCAAAGGGTGAGCAGAGGATAATTTTAAGAATCAAATGGATATGAGGACATATTCTGTGGAAACCAGTCATTCTCTTTCCACAGCAACCCTATCATTGCCCTTTGGGCTCATGAACAAAGTGGTCATGGTGGCAGGGATGGTCATTATGCATGGCCTCAGCAATATGGACTTCACTCACCAAGGCTGACTTGGCTACAACCATTGCTGACTGCCCAATCTGCCAACAGCAAGGCCAAAATTGAGTCTATGATATAGAACCATTCCTTGGACTGATTAGCCAGTAGCCCAATGGCAGGTTGATTTTATTTAACCACTTTCATCATAGAAAGACAGTGTTTTGTTGTGACTGGAACAGACTCTTACTCTCGATATATATTTGCCTTCCCTGCCCACAATGATTCTGCAAAAACTATCAGTCATGATTTACAGAATGTCTTATCTATCCTCATAGTTTCCCACACATCATTGCCTTGAAACAAGGGATTCACTTCATAGCAAATGAAATGCAGCAATGGGCCCGTGCTCATTAAATTCACTTGTTTAACTGTACTCTCCATCATCCTGAAGCAATCGGCTTAATAGAGCAACGGAGTGCTTTCCTAAAGACACACTTACATTGCCAGCTAGGAGACAATAACTTGCAGAATTGTAGCTGAACCAAACCGAACTCACTTCCTTCTAATAGGATGCAACGCATAGTGACCCCTCCTTGGGTTTTTGAGGCAGTATCGCTACAGATGTAGATTGCTCAGTCTTATTTCCGAGGAGTGGCTGGTGGGGTTGAACCGACAGCCTTCTGGTTTGCAGTCAAATGCCTTAGGCACTGTGCCACCAGAACTTCCAATGTTATCTAGGAGCCTGTATATGTTCTAAAGCAACGTCCAATATATGGTGTTGTTTTTCCAACAGCTGGGATTAATGGGTCCAGGAACAAAGGGGTAGAAATGGGAGTGACATCACTCACTATTAACCTTAGTGATACACTCACAGAATTTTTTATTCCCGTCCCTGTGATTCTATGTTCTCCATGTCTGGAGGTCATTTTTCCAAACAGGAATATTCTCACCTGAAGACCATATGGATTCCATTGAATTTGAAGTTTAGAATGCCACCCAGCTAATTTTGGCTCCTATGTCTCTGGATCAACAGGCAAAGGAGAAGGGAATTGCTGCATTAGGTTATGATTGATCTTGATTATCAAAGGGAAATTGGATGCATATTACAAAATGGAGGTAAAGAAGAGTATGTGGAAAATACAGAAGATTCCTTAACACATCTCTTAGTACTACCATGCCCTGACGGTAAAGTCAATGGAAAACTACAGCAACACAATTTTGACATGATTACTGATGGCCAAGACTCTTCAGGAATTAAGTTTTTTTTTTTTTTTTTTTTTTGGGGGGGGGAGTCACTCCACTAGAAAAAGACCAAAACAAGCTGAGGTACTTGCTCAGCAAAGGAAATATGGAATGATGGTGGCAGAAGGTAGTGCTAAATACGAGCCACATCCATGTGCCCAGTTGCAGAAATGAAGACTGTGATTTTTATGAGTATTTATTCCTTGTATGTGTGCATATTTTTTGTTTACTCACAAAATATAAGCTATAAATGGAGGTCCTGCTTTTTTTGTTTGCACATATGTTAGTTTTATCATGTTAGGTGCAAGTTTGACTCTATCTATAATTGTCTTTATTTAGAGATTATGTATTGTTTAAGGAGATGTGTACAGGTGCCAAGTCGACATGTGGTGGACTGTGGTGTTTAAGGTTGTGTGTCAACTTGGCTGGGCCATGATTCTCAGTAGTTTGGCAGTTATGATGTAGTCATTCCCCATGATGAGATCTGATAGAATGTAATCACCTCCATGATGAGATCTGCTATTAGCAGCTAATCCCTCTTAAAAACGGAGTTTCCTCAGGGGTCTGGCTTACTTCTAATATATATGGATGTTCTGGCAAAGCTTTCTGTTTTTTCACTCAACCTGGAATCTGCATGTGGCTCATCATCATGTGACCTCCAGTTCTTTGGACTTGAACCAGCAGCCTGCCATATTGCCTGCCAATCTTGGATTTGTCAGCAGCCTGCTGATTTTGAGTTTGTTAGCTCCTGAAGGTATGTGATTCAAGAGAAGCTTCCAATCTGATGTGACCCATGGGTTTGGGGCTTCCCAGACTCTATAACTTCATGAGTCATTTCCTGGAGATAAATATAGATCTATCTATCTATCTATCTACTTATCTATCATCTATCTGTCATCTATCTATTTCTCCTATTTATCTATCT
>NW_006922527.1:400271-401970 GCF_000298275.1 Orycteropus afer afer | reverse complement strand
GCCACAGAGTTTACTTTATCTCATAGTAACCCTTAAGGAGAGAGTAGAACTTCCCATAGGATTTCCAAGGCTGTAAATCTTCATAGAAGCAGACTGCCTCATATTTCTCCTGTAGAGAAGCTGGTGAATCTGAACAGCTGATCTTTTAGCTTGCAGCCAAATACTTTAACCACTATACCACCAGAGCTCCGTACATATAAAAGATTCACTGGCTTTGCTTCTCTAGAGAAACCAGCCTAAAGAAAATGGTATAAATTAATAATACAAAGAAAAATAGAAAATATATGATTATGTCAAAACTAAAAACATATTTTTAAAAATAACTGGACAAAAAAAGGTATCAAGAGAAAAAAATTAGGATTAAACATAGATGAAAATACAACATACAAAAACATGTGGGTTATATCAAAGGCAGTCATCAGAGGAAAATTCAAAACAATAAATGCCTACATCAAAAAAGAAGAAAGTTCAAACCAAGTCTTATTCTACAGCTTGAGGGATTAGAAAAATATGAACAGCCCAGACCAATCAGAAGAAAGTACTTAAAAAATCAAAATGGAAATAAATGAAATAAAGTATAGAAAACAACAGACAAAATAAACAAAGCCAAAAGTTAGTTCTTTGAAAAATTCAATAAAATTCACAAACTTTGAGCTAGACTGACAAAGAAAAAAATTGAGAGGATGCAAATAACTGAAATAAGAAATGAAATTGGAGACATTAGAACAGATCCAACAGGGATAAAAAGGATCATAACAGAATAATATGAAAGTCTGTAATCCAACAAATTAAAAAAGAACAACAGACAAAACAGAAAAAAACCTAGAAACACATAACCTATCTAAATTAGCAAAATTAAAGAGAAAGAAGATGTCAACACACCCATATTGAGAGAAGAGATTAAATTGCTAATCAATTCTCCACCAAAAACAAAAACAAAACAAAAGCCCTGGACCGCATGAATTCACTGAGAAATTTTATCAAATATTCAGAGAAGAACCAACATCAATCATGCTCAAACTCTTCCAAAATATAGAGGAAGGAATACTTCCTAACTCATTCTATGAAGACAGCATTACCCTGATACCAAAGCCAGAAAAAAGCACCAAAAAAAAAAAAAACCCTACAAACCAACTACCCTCCTGAATATTGATACAAATATCTCAGTAAAAACACCATCACAGATAATCCATCAACATATTAAAAGAATTATACACTATGACCAACCTTCAGAAGGAAGGTTGGGCAATCTACTTCCATAGTGATACTGCCTTGGAAACCCAAGGAGGGGACACTATGAGTCAGGTTCGACTTGACAACACATAACAACAACAGCAACAACAACATGACCAAGTGAAATTTATTCCAGATGTGTAAGGATGGTTCACCATTAGCAAGTCTGTCAATTTGATACAACACATTATTAAAAAACATGATCAGGCCAATAGATGTAGAAAAAGCATTTGATAAAATCCAACACTCTTCACAATAAAATTCTTTATAAAGAGATATAGAAGGGAAGTTCCTCGACAAGATTAAGAGCATCTGTGAAAAACCAATAGACAACATTATAATCAATGGAGAAAGACTGAGAACGTTTCCTTAGAGAATAGGAATGAGACAAGGTACCTGGCATCACCCACCATTTCTATTTAGTCTTGTACTGGAAATACTAGCCAGAGCAATAAGTTAAGAGAAA
>NW_006922527.1:386700-396246 GCF_000298275.1 Orycteropus afer afer | reverse complement strand
GAACTGTTGTGTGGAAAGTGAATTTGCTCTGTAAATCTTCACCCAAATCACAATAAAATTAAATTCTTCCTAATGGGGGAATCCAAGAATTAAGAAGATTTTGCTCATGTTCTAGTCTGCACCAACTCAGGAGCAATTAGGGCAGGATATGAGGCAGATTTTAAAACATTCCCTGTGCCACACACAGGCTCATCAAGATAAAGCTAAATATTCACTGATACTTGGGCTTCAAACCCAACCTCTGACTAATATCTGATTGAGCAATAAGCTACTTTAACCCCAGAGGGACTACTAGGAAGCCAAGTTTAAAAATAATATCAGACTCATCTCTAACACTCTGGGACTTTGAACATGGCCAAGGCTATACTCTCTGAGGAGCAATCAGATAGGGAAACTTCAAGTTATTTCCCTTGTGTGAATGTGGGACGAAATGTAAATTACATGAACTGTAAGAGAAGCCTCCAGGCAATACACACACATACACAAAAACCAGTCTAGGTAAAGTAGAGAGTCAGTGAAAAAGGGAAAGGCTCTCAACAAGATGGATTGACACAGACGTAGTGATGAAAGGCTCAAGCATATATCAAGGATTGTGAGGATGGCACAGGCTAGGTCAGTGTTTTGTTCAGTGTTGCTATGGGTCAAAATTGACTTCATAGCACCTAACAACAACAACAACAATATTAAAATGTCAATCGCCCAATTTTAAAGAAATGGGAAAATGATCTCAAAGGACGTTTTTCCAAAACAGATGAGTAAATGGCTGTTAAGCATATGGAAAATTGCTTAACCTAATTAGTTCTTATGGAAATGATGAGATGTCACTTCACATCCACTAGGATAGCTATAATCAAAAAGAATCAGAACAAGTAGATGTAAAGAAACTGAAATTTTCATACATTGCTGCTGAGAATGTAAAATGGTGCAGGGACTTTGCTTGTTTAACTTTTTATTGTGATTTGGATGAAAGTTTACAGAGCAAATTCATTTTCCATTCAACCATTCATACACCATTTGTTTCTTAACTTTGATTGCAATCCTCACAATGTATCAGCTCTCTCCCCACTTCCTCCCTGTAATTACCTCTTCTGTATATACACCTATCTTCTGAGATTTATTCCTGCACAAATGCTTCCTTTTTGATCTCTTACGGTTGATTGTTCTCAGGAATGTGTATATCCCTTTTATAAATGTTCATCTGGTAGGCCTGTCTATTTGACTGGAAGTTGAACCATGGGAGTGAGTTCAATTCCAGGTCTGAAGGGTGACTAGGCACCATTGTCTTAGGTATTCCATCAGTCTCTGTCTGACCGGTAAACCTGCTATTTTTTATGGTTTTGAGATTTTTTCCACATTTTTCTCCCATTCTGTTCAGGATCTCCAATTTTGATCCCTTTCAGAGTGGTTGGATGCGGCAGCCAGTCACCACCTAGTTCTTGTCTCAAGCTCATGTAGGTTGAGCTTTCCATGGTGTAATAGTCATTTAGACTAATTGTGTCCATGCATTAGATTTTCTTCGCTCTTCTTTGCTCCGAATGAAGAGAGACCAATAGTTGCATCTTACATGGCTGCTCAAAAAGATTGTAACACCCAGTTACTACTCACCAAGGTAAGATGTAGAACATTGCCTTGGTGTACTATGTTATGCCAATTGGGTTTGATGTTTCCTGCAACTATGGTCATGAGACTGCAGGTCCAGTGACTCATTTCCTGAAGGTGTCTGGTTGTGGCTATGTAGTTATTAGGAGCTCTGGTAGCATAGTGCCTAAGGTACTTGACTGCTAACCAGAAGGCTGGTGGTTCAAGCCCATCAGCCACTCCTTGGAAGGAAGGTTGGGCAATCTACTTCCATAGTGATACTGCCTCAGAAACCCAAGGAGGGGTCACTATGAGATGGGTCCGACTCAATGGCACATAACAACAACAACAAGTAGTTATTATAACTTTGCCTGCTGTTAGATTTATTATATATATGGACATTTTTATATCACACACAAATAAATATATAGAAATACTATCCCCAAAACCTGTATATGGTCATGAGTATATCCTATTCATTTACCCATATCTGATCATCTTGCCTGTCTACCTATGTATCCATTCTTAGCTCCATGTTTGTCATTACTGATAAAACAGTATTGTGTATATAGTACCAGTATCGTGCCTGTACCTCTTGTGCACCTCTCCGTGTGTTCCTTTTCTTTAGTGACATTGTGCTGGTCACCCTCTTTTGGTATATCACCTTCCCCTTTACCCAAATCAGTGTGTGTCTTAAGTATCTAGTAATTTTCTCTCCCTTCTCCTCCCCTTCAATCCCATCCCTGTTATGGTGCAGCCACTTGGGAAAACAGTCTTGCAGTTGCTCAAAAACTGAAACATGGAGATACCACATAATCCAACAATTTTACTACCAAGAAAATATATATCCACACAAAAATTTGTAGACAAATACTCATAGCAGCTCTATTTATAATAGACTAAAAGTGAAAACAATCCAAATTTTGATAACTGACATATGGATAAATAAAATATACCCACAAAATGGAATATTCAACAATAAAATGGAATAAAGTGTTGATAAATGTTACAACATAAATGAGTCTTGAAAACCCACACACACAAAAAAATTAAACCCACTTCCCTCAAGTCAATTACGACTCATAATAACCCCCATTGGATTTTCTTTATGGAAGTAGATTGCCCATTCTTGCTTCCACAGAGTGGCTGGTGGGTTTTAGAAGGACCAACTTTCTGGTTAGCAGTCAGATGCCTTAGGCACTGTGGTACCAGAGCTCCTTTGAAAACACAAGGCTAAATAAAAGTAGCCACTTACAAAAGGCTGCATATTTTATAATCCCATTTAAATGAAATGCCCAAAATATGTACATTTATAGCGATGGAAAGTAGATGAGTGGTGACTTAAAGCTGGGCCTCGGGGAGAAAAGATATATGAAATAATTGTTACTAAGTATTCTGTTTCTTATAAGGAAAAGAAAAATGTTCTAATATTATAATAAAACTATTGAATTAGCATGTTGCTGTGAGGCTGGAAGCTATGCCACCATTATTTCAAGTACAAGCAGGGCCATCCATGGTGGACAGGTTTCAGTGTAGACTAAGACAGATTGGAAAGAATGATGGGACTATCCACTTCTGAAAATAATTGGCCACTGAAAACTTTATAAATAGCAATGAAACACTGTCTGACAGATTACTGGAAAACTTTATGAAAAACCGTAAAATAAATGATCTGATATAGTGCCAAAAGATGAGTGCCCCAGTTTGGAAGGCACTGAAAATACGACTGGGGAAGAGCTGTATCCTCAAAATAGAATTGACTTCAATGACAGGGATGGAGTAAAATTCTTGGGACCTTCATTTGCTCATGGGGCACCACTCAAAATGGGAAGAATCAGCAGCAAACATTCATTAGTAATTGGAGCACGGAATGTACAAAGTATGAATCTAGGAAAACTGAAAGTTGTCAAAAATGAAATGGAACACATAAACATTTATATCTTAGGCATTTCTGTTGTTAGGTGCAATCAAGGGGGCTCTGACTCATAGAGACCCTATGTGCAACAGAATGAAACACTGCCCAGTTGTGGACCATCCTCACAATCCTTGCTTTATTTAGTCCATCGGTGCAGCCACTGTGTCAATACATCTTGTTGAGGGTATTCCTCTTCTTCGCTGACCCTTACTTCACCAAGCATGAGAACTTTCTCCAAGGAATAGTTCCATCTAGACAACTTAAACAAAATAGGTGAGACAAATCTTGCCATTCTCGGTTCAAAGGAGCATTCTGGCCACACTTCTTCCAGGACAGATTTTGATCATATGCTACAATCTGAAATAGTTGACCATCGACCAATTCTTTCTGGGACAGTGACTCTGTGTGTTCCTTCTACCTTCTTTTGATGCCTCTTACATCTTTCAATATTTTGCCCATAAAATCATTCAATATTGCAACTAGAGGTTGAACTTTTTCTTCAGTTCTTTTTGCTTGAGAAATGCTTAACATGTTCTTCCCTTTTGGTTTTCTAACTCCAAGTCTTTGCACATTTCATTATAATACTTTACTTGGCATTAGTGAGCTGAAATGAACAGGTTTGAGCCATTTTGAATCAGAGAACCATATGATCTACTGTGCCAGGAATGATAAATTGAGGAGGAATGGTGTTGCATTCAAAAAGAACATTTCAAGATCGATCCTGAAGTACAATGCTCTCAGTCCATCTGCCAACAAGGGAGACAAGTTAATATTACTACTATTCAAATTTACCCAACCATTAAAGAAAAAGATGAAGAAATTGAAGATTTTTCCAACTTCTGCAGTCTGAAATTGACCCAAAATCCAATCAAGATGTATTGATAATTAATTACTGATGTTTTGATTACCTAGTGCCACTCTGACAGGAATATACCACAAATGGGATGGCTTTAACAAACAGGACTGTATTCTCTTACAATTTTGTATTTTAGAAGTCTGAGTTCCAGGTGCTAGTCTCTAAGGGCTGGGTGAAAGCCCCTCGACCTTGGGCTTCAGCTCTGCCTCTTGCTCATACCCCAATGAAGCTGAGGCTTTTCTTCACTCAGTCAGCTGCTGGCTGCTGAGGCTGACAACCCCAAGGGTGACAAAAAAAAAAAATGACACAGTCCTGATATTACCAAACCATGTGACAGGTCATGAATTCAAGGCCTGAATGGCATGCTAAAGGTGGGAACAAAGAAAATCATTGGTAGTTGGAAAATAAGGCCTTGGTGACAGAGATGAAGCAGGAGATTGCATGATAGAATTTTGCAAGACCAAGGACTTATTCAAGGAGCTCTGGTGGTGTAGTGCCTAAGGCATTTGACTGCTAACCATAGGGCTGGTGATTCAAACCCACCAGCCACTCCTCAGAAGGAAGATTGGGCAACCTTCTTACGTAGAGACACAGCCTCAAATACCTTTTTTCAACAACATAAACAGTAGCTATACACCTAGACATCACCAGATTGAATGCACAGGAATCAAGTTGACTACATCTGTGGAAAGAGGTGATAGAGAAACTCAATACTGTCAGTCAAAGAAAGGCCAGGAGCTGACTGTGGAACAGACTGTCAGTTGCTCATATGGAAGTTCAAGTTAAAACTGAAGACTATTAAAACAAGATCCTCCCTTCAAAAAAAAAAAAAAAATCCACTGCTTTTGAGTTCGACTCAGAGGGACCCCCATTGGGTTTCGAACAGAGTAAATCTTTACAGAAGTAGATTGCACTATCTACTTTCCATGGAGCAGCTGGTGGGTTTGAACCTCCAAAGTTCTGGTTAGTAGTCAAATGCCTTAAGCAGTACATCACCAGAGCTCCTTCAAAAACAAGTCCCAAAAGCCAAAACATGACTTTAATTATACCCCTCCTGAATATGGAGACAATCTGAGAACAGCTTTGACTCATTGAGCACCAATGACTGAAGACCAGGTGAGTTGTGGGTTGACATCAAGAACATCATACATGAAGGAAACAAAAGGTCATTAAAAAGACAGAAAAGGAAGAAAAAATCAAAATAGGTGTCAAAAGGGACTCTGAAACATGTTCCTGAATGAAGAGTAGCTAAAGCCTATGGAAGAAATGATTAAATAAAAGAATGGAACAGATTTAAAAGAGCAGCTCAAGAAGACAAAGTATAAAGTATTATAATGAAAAGTGTAAAGACCTAGAATTCGAAAACCAAAAGGGAAGAACATATTCTAAATTTCTGGATTCAGAAGAGCACATGGAATGAGACATATCATTGCTGATGTCAAATTGGTTTTGGATGAAAGCAAAGACTACCAGGAAGATGTGTTTTATTGACCACACAAAAGCATTTGACTGTGTAAATCATAGCAAATTATGGATAACATTGCAAAGAATGGGAGTTCCAAAACATTTAATTGTGTTTATGAAGAATCTGTACATAGACCAAGAGGCTTTCATTTGAACAGAACATGAGGATACTGCATGGTTTAAAATAAGGATGGATGTGTGTCAGGGCTGTACCTTTTCATTATGATTATTCAATTTGTATGCTAAGCAAATAATCCAAGAAGTTGGACTATGTAAATAAGAACATAGCATCAGGACTGGTGGAAGACTTAGTAACCTATTATATGCACATGACACAACCTTGCTTGCTGAAAGTGAAGATGATTTGAGGCACTTACTGATGAAGATCAAAGACCATAATCTTCAGTATGAATCACAACACAATATAAAGAAAACATCCTCACAACTGGACAAATGAGCAACATCATAATATATGGAGAAGCTGTCAGGGCTTTCATTTTACTTGGAACCACTGTCAATGCCTATGAAAACAACAGTCAAGAAATGAAGACATATTGCACTAGCAAATCTGCCATAAAAGTGTTAAGGAGCAAAGATGTCACTTGAAGACTAAATTGCGTCTGAACTGAGCCATGGTATTTTCTATTGCCTCATACGCATGTGAAATCTGGACAATGAATTAAAGAAACCGAAGAAGAGTTGATGCTTTTGAATTGCAGTGTTGGCAAAAAATATGAAAAAAATACCTTGAACTGCCAGAAGAAGAAACAAATCTGTCCAGGAGGAAGTGCAGCCAGAGGGTTCCCCGGAAGTGAGAATGACCAAACTTTGTCTCACCTACTTTGGTCAAGTTGTCAGAAGCGACCATTCCCTGGAGAAGGATATCCTGCTTGGTAAAGTAGAGGGTCAGCAAAATTGGGGAAGACCCTCAACGAGATAGATTGACACAGTGGGTGCAATGATGAGATCAAGTATATCAATGCTTGTGAGGGTGTCACAGTACCTGGAAGTGTTTGTTCTGTCATATATAATATCACTAGGAGTTGAAGCTGACTTGACAGCACCCAACAACAGAATTGAATTATTCACTATACAATTTCAATGTGGGAATTGTGAAGTATGTAAATTATTTACCTCAGTAAAGTTGTAAAAAAGGTATTATTTAGTCTTATATAGAAGACTTTTAAAAATCAAGAGAATGGTAAACATAAAATTGAGAATAAGAGTTCTATCCATAGGGGAGGGAGGTAGATGGGATAGGGTCAGATTATATAAATTTATCTTTAATGTATTTATTGGTTTAGGCTGTGTGACTATGGACATTGAGCCAGTCTCTCGAGATATGAGATTAAACAAGGAATCATGAGAGCAGAGATGGAAGAAATCTGATGCCAAGCCTCATGAAAATTGTCCAGGAGCAGAAGCACAGAAGAAACAAGGACTTGAGCCAACACCCTGAATTTGTACTTCTAGCTTTCTAATCTGTGAGAAAATAAGTTTCTGTTTGTTAAAGCCACCTACTTGTGTTTCTGTTATCACAATATTAGATAACTAAGACAGATGCTCTGACCCCATACAATCACTGCTTTAAGAACATCTCTGAAGTTTTATCTCAGACATAGAGAGGCATATTATTCACATGCACCATGTCATAATTAACTGACAGTCTATCAGGGAAGATGCAAATTGGGGAAATGCATTGAGTTAAAAAAAAAGTGAATCTACACTAGTTGTGTGTTGGAAGTGAAGTTAAAAAAACAAAAACAAAAACAAAAAAAAAAAAAAACTACAATTTCCCAGAAAATATGATTTGGAAAAAATACCTTCTTCCTCATGTTTATCATCATTATCGTCCTTATCATCTTCTTTATATCTTTCCTTTCATATAGAACCTAGGATGCCACTGATGTACCTAGTCAAGGCTTTCATCATCTCACTATCTATCACCTAGATTACTACAACAGTCCATTGTTTTGGACCTTCTATTTCATCTTCCAAAGGAATCCTGGTGGTTGTTAAGTTCACGGGTTCAATCTTTTTTTTTTTTTAATTATTATTCCAAGCACTTTAATATTACTTTTTAACTTTTTATTGTGATTTTAACAAATCAATTTTCCATTCAAGAGTTGACCCAATTTTGTTTAATTTCACTGAGTGCAATCCCCACAATGTAAAAGCACTCACCCCACTTCCTCTCTTGTTTCCACTTCCCATTTCTCCTTTTTTTCCTAACCTTTCCTGCCTTCTGAATTTTCTCCTTGGGGAAATTCTGCCTTTTTGATCTCAAATGATTGATTTTTCTAAGGAGTGTGTACTTCCCCAGTGTTATCACTCTCCTTATAGACCTCTCTATTGTTTGGTTGAAAATTGAGTCAGTTCCAAGTCCAAAGGTTGATTAAGGCCCATAATCTTGGATATCCCACCAGTCTCTATCTGACCTGTAAACTTGGTCCCTTATGATTTTGAGTTTTGTTCCACATTTTGCCCCCACTCTGTCCAGGATTATCTACTGTGATATCTTTCGAAGTGGTTGGTAGTGACAGCCAGAAACCTTCTAGTTATTCTGGTCTCAGTATCGTGGAAGCTGAGACACAGTGTGGTCCATTAGTCCTCTGGACTAATTGTTGACATGTGTTTTGATTTTCCCTTCTGTTCTTTTCTGTGACGGGAAGAGACCAATAATTGCTCTTTAAGTAGTGCTCGCAAGCTTTTAAGATCTCAGTCGCTACTCACAAAAGTAGTATGTAGAACATTTTCTTTGAGGACTATGTTGTGTCAATTGACCTCCATGTCCTCCAAAGCTGTGATCCTGAGTCTTCAGGCCCAGCAACTTATTCCCTCAAGGTATTTGGTTATGGTTATGAAGTTTTCTGAACTTTGCACCCAGTATGTGCTGCTATATTTATGGGTGTATTTGCAGCACATATAAATGTGTACGTAGACATATCCTCTTTCAAATTTATATGTATTCACAGTCCCATTCTCTTTCTCACACCTATTCAGCTTATGTATCTATGTATCCACTCATAGATTATTGTTATTACTGTTATTGTATTATTTTGTATGTGAAAGTACTTACCTCTATTGCCTTTAACTCTTGTACTTCTCCCAGTGTCTTCCTTTGCCTTGATCATTTTGTGCTGACCTCCCTCTTATTGGATATTGGCTTTCCCTTCAACCAAATTAATAGGTGTCTATCCTATAGTCGGTGGTTTACCCTTCCTTCCCCTCCTTCTTGTGGTAACTTTCAAAGAATTTCTTTTGTGTGAAACCCTTTCCTTGACTTTTTATAAGAGTAGTCTCATATAATTATTAGTCCTTTTGAGGTTGACTAATTCCATTCAGCATAATATCCTAAAGGTTCATCTATGTTACAAGATGTTTCACAGACTCATCCCTGTTCTTTAACATTGCATAGTATTCCATTATGTGTATGAATATAGTTTGTATATCCATCCATCTGTTAATGGGCATTTAGATTGTTTCCATATTTTTGCTATTGGGAATAGTGCTGTAATGAACATGGATGTGCATGTATCTATTTGTGTCATGTCTCTTATTTTTGTAGCATATATACATGGTAGTAGGATTGCTGGATCATATGGTACTTCTATTTCCAATTTTTTAAGGAAGCACCAGACTGTTTTCCAGAGTGGTTATATCATTTTACAATCCCACCAGTAGTATATGAGGATTCCAGACTCTCAAAACCTTTGACAACATTTATTATTTT
>NW_006922527.1:385341-386449 GCF_000298275.1 Orycteropus afer afer | reverse complement strand
AAGTCCAAAGTTCTTGAATCAAACCTCAAGCTGGAGGCTTTTCCCTACTCTTGAAGCTGCAGGGGCTGAGGATCTCAAGGTTGGCAGGTAGTGTACTGGCTGTTGACTCCAACAAATGATGAATCCAAGATCTCCAGGCTGAAATGTGGATTTTTCACTCACAGACAGTTGTAAGCAGCAGAACAGAATCCTGATCCACAGAGGAATGTCTCTTTTCCTAGGATGTCCATAGATATACTGGAAGCAAGCTACACCCCTAGGGAAACTCCCTTTCAACAGATTGGCTGCTCAAAACATAATCATCTGATCTCATCATGGGAATAACCACATCACAACAGCTTAAATCACACAGAATTGTGGCCCAACCAAGTTGACACACAGCTCCAACTATCACAATATCCTTTACCCATTTTTTTTTAATTGAACTTTTGTCTTTTTGTTGTTGGAGTATTGAAGTTTTCTATAAATTTTAGAGATTAACCCTTTCTCCGATATCATTGTCAGAAAAGGTTTTCCCACATTCTAGGTTCTTTTTATTATTATTATTCTTTGGATGAAATATTTTGATGTGCATAAGTGCCTAAGTTTTAGGAGGTCCCATGAATCTATTTTGTCTTCTTGGGTTTGTGCATTTTTACTTATGTTTGATAGTGTATTTATGACACATACTAAAGCCTTTAAGCTTGTCTCTATATTTTCACTTTATACTTTTAGATTTTACATTTAGGTCTTTGATCCATCTTGAGTTCATTTCTATATATGGTGTGAAATATGAGTCCTGTTTCATTTTTCTGCAAATAGATATTCAGTTTTGCCAGTAAATTTTGTGAAAGAGACTACCTCTGTCCAATTTAATGAATTTTGGCCCTCTGTCAAAATTAGCTGCCCATAGGTGGATGGATCACTTTCTGGGTTCTCAGTTCTGTTCCACTGGTCCATGTGTCAGGCTGTTTTGACTACTGTACCCGTAGAGTACTGTTTGAGATCCGGGAATGTAAGACCTCCTACTTTGTTCTTCTTCAGTAGTGCTTTGCCTCTCTAAGGTGGATGGATTTACTTCTGGATTCTTAATTCTGTTGCATTGTTCTATGTGTCTATCATTGCACCA
>NW_006922527.1:382839-384316 GCF_000298275.1 Orycteropus afer afer | reverse complement strand
CAGAAGGAAACAAAAATATTTGATGCACATATACAATGAAGAAATATAACAATCACAGTCCTCATTTCTGCAACTGGTCACGTGGTCATAGCTGATATTCAGAACTACCTTCTTCCACTACCCATTCTGTATTTCCTTTGCCCTCAGCAAGCAACTCAGCTGGTCATGGTTCTTTGCCTGGTGGGGTGACCCAAACCTTCATTCCTGAAGGGTCTAGGCCATTAGCAGTCATATCAGAATTGGATTGCTGTTATTTTCCATTGACTTTAATCACAGGGCATGGTAGTACTAAGAGATGTCCCAAAGAATCTCCTATATTCCAGACATATTCTGCTTTACCTCCATTATGCAATATCAATCCAATTTCCCCTTGGTAATCAGGATCTATCACAGCAGATAGTACAGTAACTCCTTTCTTTGTCTGTTGATCCAGAGGTATGAGGAAGCCAAAAAGGCTGGGTGCCATTCTTAATTTCCAGTTCAATGAAATCATATTTTATCTCCAGTTGGTAGTGTTCTTCCATTTGGGACTAAGATCTCCAGACCCACAGTGCATAGGGAAGCAGGTACAGGAACCAAGAATTTTTTGAGTGGGTCACTAGGGGTAATAGTGAGTAGTACCACTCCTATTTCCATCCCTTGGTTCCTGGACCCATGAATCCTGGCTATTGGAGAAACAGAACCATATATTGGACGCTGCTTTAGAGCATATGCAGCCTCCTGGAGAACACTGTCCAAACCCTTCAATGTATCGCCACATAGCTGGTGCCATAATTGTGTTTTCAGTAAGCCATTCCATCGTTCTATCAAGCCAGCTGTTTCTGAATGATGGGGAAGAGGATTGAGGTTGTTGTTGTTATATGCCATTGAGTCAGACCTGAATCACAGCGATGCCTCCTTGGGTTTCCGAGGTGATATCACTACTGAAGTAGATTGTCCAACCTTCCTTCTGAGGAGTGGCTGGTGGGTTTGAACTGCCAGCCTTCTGGTAAGCAGTCAAGTGCTTTAGGCACTATGCTACTCGAGCTCCCAGGGGAATATGGTAAGATGAGTGAACTCCATGAGCATAGGCCCATTATTGTACTTCATTTGCTGTGAAGTGAGTCCCTTGATCTGAAGCAATGCTGTGTGGGATACCATGACAGGGGACAAGGCATTTTGTAAGTCCACAGATGGTAGTTTTTGCAGAAGCATTGCGTGCAGGGAAGGTGAATCCATACTTAGAATAAATATCTATTCCAGTAAGAACAAAACGCTGTCCTTTCCATGATAGAAGTGGTCCAATGTAATCAACCTGCCACCATGTTGCTGGCTAAGCACCCCAACGAATGGTTCCATATTGCAGACTCAGTGTTGGTCTCTGCTGCTGGCAGATTGGGCACTCAGCAGTGGCAGTAGTCAAATCAGCCTTGGTAAGTGGGAGTACATGTTGCTGAGCCCATGCATAACCTCCATCCCTTCCACCATGGCCACTTTG
>NW_006922527.1:374530-375270 GCF_000298275.1 Orycteropus afer afer | reverse complement strand
TCCTTCTGAGGAGTGGCTCATGGGTTTGAACCGCCAGCCTTCTGGTTAGCAGTCAAGTGCTGAAACATTGAATGAAGAATCCATACTTAGTGGGCCTAAATCAATAAACTGAGACTGATCTAATCTTACATTCCTTGCACCATTATCCCACACCCTCAATAGCCATTCTCATACATATTCTCTAGCTTTCTGTCTATACAGGTTAGCAAAATCAAGTAGGTATTTTTGGGTGCAGTCTTCAGTCACACTTTTTATTTCACCTTTTGGGGCTCACTTGGGATTAACTTTAGTTATAAGTCTAGCAGCAACAATGGGTGTTTGGGGCAGTTCCTGAGAACATTCAGGAATGTCTTCCATGGCCTCTGCCTCAGGCAATGACCCAGCAGAACAGTTAAGTTAATCCCATCAAACTGAGGTGGAGAGGATAGTGGTTTTACAGTAGTCCCTTTGGATGGGAGGGATTCAACAGAATTTATAGGCTCTGTATCCTGATCTTCCTGACTATCTGCCCATATGTCCCCATTCCAGGTTTCAGGATCCCATCCTTTCCCAATCAATGCCCTCACTTTAACTTCAGACACCATTGTGTGTTGGTAATTTAGTTAGCATTGTATTTCAGCCACCCTTACAATAAGACTTTGGGTTTGGTTTTTGACAGTATCAGCTCTATTACTAGAAGAAGCAAGGCTTTCTTTCAGAGCACAACTGGAAACACTGAGGTCTTTTATGTGCCTCTTAAG
>NW_006922527.1:360335-374180 GCF_000298275.1 Orycteropus afer afer | reverse complement strand
AGAGGAAGAGAAATTTATCTTAGGAAAATGGCTCACACACTTATAGAAGCTTGCAAGTCCAAAGTTCTTGAATAACCACATCACAATTGCTTAAACCACACAGAATTGTGATCCAGCCAAGTTGACACACAGCTCTAACTATCACAATGGTGTTTTACACATTCTACATTATTTAGTGTTGCATACTATTCCATTGTGTGTATGTACCATAATTTGGTCATCCATTCTTCTGCTGATTGCCACCTACATTGTTTCCATCTTTTGGCTATTGTACATAGCATGGCAATGAACATGAATGTCCATATATCTGTTCTTGTCCTAGCTTTCACTTCTTTAGGATATGTGGTAAATTTGTATGTCAACTTGGCTGGGCCTGGTTGAAGGCCTGGGCAGCTGGTGGTAGTTATTTCTCATGATGAGACTGGCGATCAACTCCATGGTGGGATCTACCACAAGCAGCTCAGTAGCTGCCATAGGGATGTGGTCTGCTTGCTGTATATAAGGAGAAGCCTTGGGGATAGTCTCTAGCTTGTTGCGTGCCTGGACCTTGCATGTAAGCTGTATCATTGTTCAGCAGCCTTCCATGCTCTGCTGACCTGGGGATTTACAATGGGCTTGAATTAATGGTCTGCTGTGTGGTTTGGTAACATTGGGACTGTGCCTTTTTACTTGTCAGCCTTGGGTTTGTCTGCCTCAGCAGCCAGCAGTGAAGAAATGCTTCTAGCTCCAGGGGGGCTGGTAGTAGGAGGCAGAGCTGGACCCCAAGGTTGAGGGGCTTCCACCCAGCCCCTAGAGGCTGACACTTTGAACTCGGATTTAAAGCCTACAAACTGTAACAGAATAAACTATTGTTTGTTAAGGCCATCCCATTTATGGTATATTCTTGTCAGAGTGGCTCCAAGTAACCAGAACAGAATATGGTATCAAGAGTGGGGTGCTGCTCTGACAGATAGCTAAAATGTGGAAACAAGAGTGGAGTGCTTCCTTGACCTGAGACACTGGCAGAGAGACCCCGGGATATGGCATGAGAGATGGCAGCAGCAGAGCCAAGAGACTGTCTGAGAGATACCAGCAGAGAGACCAGCATGAGAGATGGCAGTAACAGAGCCCAGAGACTGGCATTAAACATCAGCAGGCTTACCAGCCGACGGAGGATAAAGCTTGATGCCTTTGGTTAGGCAGCTTCCTGATGGAGTAGGTTGCCTTTGTGCATTAACTGGTGAAGAGACATGAATAAAATGGAGTAGCAGGTTGGCCGGTCCACGGAGAGAGAAAGCTAAGTGTCCTTTGGGCAGAAAGATTTCCGGCAGAGTGGGTTGCCCTCGGGCATTTATTGGAAGAAGTGGAGAGCCTAAGGAAATGGGAAGCAGAGCTGCCTCAGCCTCAAAGCATAGGACCATGGCCTTTGGGGCTGGAACCACCAAAGACCCCTAGGTTTCAAAGATTTAGATCTTCACCAGCTCGGTTTTGGAGTGTGGGGCTGCTCGTTCATGTGAGCTAGTGGGATGGAGCCATAGTTGCTACCCAAGAGTGAAAGGGGCAGGCTGCTATGCCCAAGAGCGAGAGGAATGAAGCCTTCCTGGCCAAGGGGGTGAGGTGGCCATTTAGAGAAACTAGGGGACTGAAGCCACCTAGTGAGAGAAATCTGTACAGATGCCACCCAATGAAGATCTGTACAGGTGCCAAGTTGACAAGGGGTGGAATTGTGGTAGTTACATTTGTCTGTCAACTTGGCTGGGGCTGGTTGAGTGGCTGGGAAGCTGGTGGTAGTTATTCCCCACGATGAGACTGGCAATCAACTCCATGGTGGGATCTACCACAAGCAGATGAGGGATGAGCCATAGCTGCCTTAAGGATGTGGTCTGCTTCCTGTATCTAAGGAGAAGCCTTTGGGATAGTCTCTAGCTTGTGGCACACTTGGACCCTGCATGTAGGCATATTGCTGTTCAGCAGCATGCCATGCTCTGCTGACCTGGGGACTTATAGTCGACATGAATTAATTGCCTGCTGTGTGATTTGGTAAAATCGGGACTGTGCCTTTTTACTTGTCATCATTGGGTTTGTCTGCCTCAGCAGCCAGCAGTTATCTGAGTGAAGAAATGCCTCTAGATCCAGTGGACCAGGAGCAGGAAGCAGAGCTGGACCCCAAGGTTGAGGGGCTTTCACCCAGCCCCTAGAGGCTGGAATTTTGAACTTGGACTTAAAGCTTCCAAATTGTAAGAGAATAAACTCCTGTTTTTTAAGGCCATCCCATTTGTGGTATAGTCTTATCAGAGTGGCACTAGGTAACCAGAACAGGATATATACCTAGTAATGGGATTACTGGGTCAAATGGTATTTCTAATTCCAACTTTTGAAGGAATCACCATACTGCTTTCCACAGTGGTTGCATCATTGTACAGTCCCACCAGCAGTGTATGAGAGTCCCAATCTCTGCCTATCCTTGCCAGCATTTGTTATTTGATGTCTTGTTGAACTTTGCCATTGGTGCTGGGATGAGATATCTCATTGCTGTTTTGATTTGCATCTCTGATGGCTAATGATTGTGAGCATCCCTTCATGGATTTGCTGGCCACATGAACATCCTCTTCAGTGAAGTGTCTATTCATGTCTTCTGCCCATTTTTTAATTGTATTGTTAATCTTTTTGTGGTTGAGGTGTTGGAGTTTTCTATACATTTTAGAGATAAGTCCATTGTTAGCTGTGTCATTGCAGAATATTTTTTCCCAATCTGTACCTTCTCTTTTGACTCTTTTGGAGAAGTCTTTGAAAGCACATAAACATTTAATTTTTAGAAAGTCCCATTCATCTAGTTTCTCTTCAGCAGTTTGTGCATTTTGGGTTATGCTTGACAGTATATTTATGCCATAAATTAGGGCCCCTAAATTTGCCCCTAGGTTTTCCTTGAGGAACTTTACAATTTTACGTTTCATATTTAAGTCTTTGATCCATCTGGAGTTAGTTTTCATGTATGGTGTGAGGTACAGACCTTGTTTCATTTTTCTGCAAATGGATATCCAGTTTTGTCAGCACCATTTGTTAAATAGATCATTTCTTGCCCATTTAATGGATTTCAGCCCTCTGACAAAAATCAGCTGACCATAGGTTGATGAATCTGTTTCTGGGTTCTCAATTCTGTTCCACTGGTCTATGTGTCTGTCATTGTAACAATGCCAGGATGTTTTGACTAATGTGGCTATACGTTTGAGATCCAGGAGTGTGAGACCTCCTACTTTGTTCTTCTTCTTTAATAGTGCTTTGCTTATTTGAGGTCTTTTTCCTCTCCATATAAAATTAGTAATTGGTTTTCCATATCTTTAAATAATACTGATGGGATCTGGTTTGGGATTGCATTTAATGTATAGATTGCTTTGGGTAGTATTGACATGTTCACAGTGTTCAATCCTCCTATCCACAAGCATGGCTTGTTCTTCCAGTTATGTAAGTCTCTTACGGTTTCTTGAAATGGTGATTTGTAATATTATTTGTACAGGTCTTTTGTGTCCTAATGAGTTTTTTCCCCAAGTATTTTTATTTATTTATTTATTTTTTGTAGCTATTGTAAATGGTATTGATTTCATTATTTCCTTTTCAGCAATCTCCTTGCTGGTGTAGAGGAATCCAACTGATTTTTGGACGTTGATCTTGTATCCTGCCACTATGCTAATTCTCTTAATTAGTTCTAGTAGTTTTTTTGCTGAGTTTCTTGGGTTTTCTATGTATAGGATCATATCATCAATGAATAGGAATAATTTTACTTCTTCCTTATCAATTTGGATGCCCTTGATTTCCCTTTCTTGTCTTATTGCCCTGGCTAGGGTTTCCAAAACAATGTTGAATAGATGTGGTGAAAAAGGGCATCCTTGTCTGGTTCCTGTTCACAAGGGGAATGATTTCAGTCTCTCTCCATTGAGAATAAGGTTGGCTGTTGGTTTTGCATATATGACCTTCATTATGTTGAGGAATGTCCATTCTATTCCGATTTTGCTAAGAGTTTTTATAATCAGGAATGGGTGTTGGATTTTATCAAATGCCTTTTCTCCATCAATTGATATGATCATGTGGCTTTTTTCCTTTTTTTTTTATGTGATGGATGACATTGATTGTTTTTTCTAATGTTGAATCATCCTTGCATCCCTAATATGAAAGACATTTTGTCATAATGTATTATTTTTTTGATATATTGTTGGATTCTCTTGGCTAGTATTTTGTTGAAAATTTTTGCATCTATATTCATGAGGGATATTGGTCTGTAGTTTTCCCTTTTACTAATGTCTTTGCTTGGTTTTGGTATGCTTCCTCATAAAAAGAATTTGAGATAATTCCATCCTTTTCTATATTTTGGAATAGTGTGAGAAGGACTCTTGTCACTTATTCTCTGAACTTTTGGTAGAATTCACCAGTGAAATCCTCTATGACAAATCAAACCAAACCAAACTCTCTGCCACCAAGTCATATCTGAATCATAGTGACCCCTTGTTGGGTTTCCAAGACAGTATCTCTATGGAAGTAGATTGCCTAATATTCCTTCAGAGGAGTAGCTGGTGGGTTTGAACCACCAGCCTTCAGACTAGCAGTCAAATGCCTTAGGCATGGGTTTTCTTAGTTGGTATTTTTTTTTAATGACCTGTTCAATTTCTTCTTTTGTTATTGATCTGTTTAAATTTTCTACCTCAGCCACTGTTTTAGGGAAGCAATACGTTTCTAGAAATCTGTTCAATTCTTCTAGATTTTCAAATTTGTTAATATCAGTACTCTGATATTATCCCTTTAATTTCTGTTTGTTCTGTTGTGGTGTCACCCAATTAATTTCTTATTCATGTTATTTGTATTTTCTCCCTCTTTTCCTTTCTTAAATTTGCCAGTGGTTTGTCAATTTTATTATTTTTTTAAAAGAACCAACTGCTAGTCTACGTGATTTTTTCTATTGTCTTTATATCTTCTGTTTCCTTGATTTCTGCTCAAATCTTTATTAAATCTTTTCTTCTTGTGACTAAAGGCTTTTTTTTTTTCCTGCTTTTTCTCTAACTGTTGAAAATACTGGGTTAAAGTGTTGATTTTGGCTTTTTCTTCTTTTTTGATGTATGCATATATTGCTATAAATTGGCCTCTGATCATCGCTTTAATTGTGTTCCAAAAACTTTGGTATGTTGTGTTCTCATTCTCATTTGATTCAAATAATTTTTTTTTAATTTCATTTTTTATTTCTTCTATTACCCAGTCATTTTCAAGGAGAATGTTATTCCATGTCCATGTGTTTACTCTTTTTTCCATTCATCTCCCTATTGTTGATTTTTATTTTTACAGCATTGTCATCTGAGAAGATGCTTTGCAGTAATTCAATGTTTTTAAATTTATTGAGGCTTGCTTTGTGGCCTAACATATTGTATGTCCTTGAGAATGTTACTTGTGCACTGGAAAATAATGTATTTTGTGCTGTTGTTGCATGAAGTGCTCTATAGATGTGTACAAGTTCAAGTTGATAGATGGTATTGTTTAGTTCTTTTGTGTATTTGTTGAGTTTCTTTCCAACTGTTCTATTTGTGATTGAAAGTGGTATATTAAAGTCTCCTACTATAAGTCTGGTTTATGTAATTTAGGGCACTTTCATTGGGTCCATAGATATTTATTATGGTTACGTCCTCTTGTCCAATCAATCCTTTAATCATTACTGTCCTTCCTTTTATCTTATGATGGTTTTTGTCTTCAAGTCAACTTTATCAGAAATTAATATTGCTACTCCTGCTCTTTTATGGTTGCCATTTCCTTTATATATCTTTTGCAACCTTTTATTTTTAGTCTATTTTTGTCTTTGTCTCTAAGGTGTGTCTCTTGTAGACAGCATATTGATGGGTTATGTTTTCTTACCCTGTCTGTAACACTCTGTTTCTTGAGTGGTGCATTGAATCTGTTGACATCCAGTGTAGTTATTAAGAAGCGTAAATTTGTTGCTGTCATTTTGTTATCTTCTTTTTCATGGTGTTGCCTATTTCTTTGTTCCATACAATTTTCTGTGCTGAGATTGTTTGGTTTATTAACCATTTTATCACTTCCTTTGTTGCTATTGTTTTGGTATGGCTAAATATTTATGCTGGTTCTCTTTTTTATTTTGATGTGAAGGTTTATCACTTTTATTTGTGGTTACCCTGTGATTTATAATTTTTTCTCCACATTGAGAACAGTCTCTTCTATCTTGAAGTTGTCATGAATTCCCTACAATTTAGGGGTTCTGTAACTACACACGTTTTTCCCTCTCTGTTTTGTAGTTGTCCTCATTTGCCAATTGATGTCTCTGGTTCCCTGTTTACAACCTTGTAGGCTTATTTCCTTTGGATATTTCCATAACTGGGTCGGTTTCTGGGTTATATCATCATATGTAATAATGGTCATTTGTTGTTCGCTGCTGTTGGTTCTCTGTCCAAGGGACTTCCTTTAGCATCTCTTGTAAGGTTGGTCTGTTTTTTTTTTTTTTTTTTTTTTTTAATTTCTTTACTTTCTGCTTATCTGGAAATCTCCTAATTAAATCTACATATTTGAGGGACAGTTTTGCTGGGTATATAATTCTTTGTTGGAAATTTTTCTCTTTGATGGTTTTATATGTACCATCTCATTGTCTTCTCACCTGAAAGATTTCTGCCATGAAATCCGAGCTTTGTCTTATTGGTTGTCTTTTGCAGGTAACTTTTAATTTTTCCTGGTCTTCTTTCAGGATTTTTTCTTTGTCTTTGGTTTTGGTGAGTTTGATGATATCATGTCTTGGAGATTGTCTTCTGGAATCTATCCTGTTTGGGGTTTGTTGGAATTCTTGAGTCAATATGTTCTAAGCTTTCATCATACCAGGGAAATTCTCTTCCAGCAAATCATTGACAATTTTCTCTGGGTTTTTATTTGTCTCTTCTGTTCTGGAATTCTGATTGCACATAGGTTATTCCTATGATGGTATCTCCCATAAACCTTAAGCTTTCTTCATTGCATTTAGATTTTTTTCTGATTGATCCCTCCCCAAAGAAGTATTGAAGTATTTGTCAACATTTTCACCAATTCTTTCTTGCATTGATTCAATTCTACTTCTTTGCACATTCAATGTGTTATCTATTTCTGAAAATTTAGAATTAATCTTCTGGATTGCTATCTGTAGATTTTGTATCATTTCTAATTTTTCATTTATTTTGTCTTTTTGTTCTTGTATTGTCTTTGGAAATTTTTCTAGGTTTTCTCTGTGTTTTCCTCAATTTTTTCAGTGTTTTCCTTTACCTGTCTTTCAATCTGTTGAAGGTACCTAAATATTATTCTTCTGAATTCCTTTCAAGGCCTTCCTATGCTGCTTCTTCCTCAGGGATGTTTTCTGGGTCTGTATCCTGGTCCCTTGTTTCTCTTGCTTATCTTGTTTCTTTGTGCTGACTGTGGTGCTTTGTTTTCTCCAAGACATTGTGACATTTTTGTGTTCATATTTAACTGGTGATTGTATGTTGGAGTGACTTGCCCAAGATTTTCATTATCTTAGTTTTGTTTGGATATTATCTAAGTAAGCAGGGTATTATGCTCCTCTATTTGCTATTTTGCAGCACTTATACACTCATCCCTGTCTCTTTTCCACTTCTCAACCTCCTGTATGTGTCTGCCATCCTTGGAAATAGAGCCTATTCTTAGGTCCCTGGAATCCGAAAGAGAATGCTGTCACTTAAATTATCCAAAATGGCCACTGCTTTTAAACATTCAAAATGGCTGCACTTTTGGTCACTTTAAATGTCCAAAATGAATAACACTTGTAAACATTCAAAATGGCTGAGCCTTCCATCACTTTAAGTATCCAAAATGGCCACCTCATGAAAACAGTCAAAATGGCTTCACCCTTCAGACAGGTGAAAGTCCACAGCTCGGGTAGTCTCCCTCCTTGCTGTTTCCCTTCCCAGTTAGCAGTCACTAGCACAGTTGCCCCTGCAGCCCTTAGCAACCAGGCTAACCTTTAGGTCGATTCTCACATCCCAATATGGCTTGGAAATATTCAGGCTCTTCGTACCATCAGAGTAGCTGACAGTCTGCAGCTCTGTCCATCTCCAAATTCACTGTTTTGGTTCAGGTTTTTCCACTAGTTGTTGCCACTTCTCTGTGTTTTGTTTCAAAGCTCAGGGCTCCAGATTATCTTCTGTATCTCTGTCAATGGGTTTATCTTTTCTTTATTGAAGAGGATCTGTGTAGCTTGTCTGCCTATTCCACCATCTAACCAGAAGTCCCTTGTGTAATAGGTTTTCACATTGGGAAGTGTGAGTCCTCCCACTTTGTTTTTCTTCTTTAGATTTGCTTTTCCCTTTTGGGCTCTCTTTCCTCTCCAAATAAAGTTGGTGATTAACTTTTCTATCTCTTTAAAGAATTATGATAGAATCTGGATAGGAGTAACATTGTATCAATAGATAGCTTTGGATAGTATTTACATTCTCACAAGGTTAAATCCTTCTATCCATGAGCATGCTATATTCTTCCATTTATGTAGGTCTCTTTTGGTTTCTTACAGTAATATTTTATAGTTTTCTTTCTGTAGGTCTTTTGTATCCCTGGCTAGATTTATTCCTGAGCACTTCATCTTTTGTATGGTTATTGTAAATGGTATTCTTTGTCTGATTTCCTTTTCAGAGTTCTCTTCATTAGTGTGAAATGATCCAACTTATTTTCCTGTGCTGATTTTGTATCTTGTCTCTTTGCTGAATCCTTCAATTAGTTTCAAGAATTTTCATGCTGAATTTTGGGATTTTCTTTGTATAGGATAATAGCATCTGAAAAGAGAGATATGGATACTTCTTTTTTGTCAACTTGGATGACTTTTATTTTTCTTTCTTGCCTGATTGCTCTGGACTTCCAAGACAGTATTAAATAGGAATGATGATAAAGGGCAGCTTTGTTTTGTTCCTGTTCACAAATGGAATGCTTTCAGCCTCCATTCATTGAGACTAATGTAAATGGTTGGTTTTGTATATGTGCCATGAATTAGGTTCAGAAATTCCCCTTGTGTTTCTATTTTGTTCAGTATTTTTATAAGGAATGGGGTTAGGATTTTGTCAAATATTTTTCCTGCATTGACTGATATGGTCATGTGGTTCCTTTCTTCTTCTTCTTCTTCTTCTTCTTCTTCTTCTTCTTCTTCTTCTTCTTTAATTTATGTGGTTATTATGTTGATTTTTCTTCCCTAACATTAAGCCATCTTTGCATATCTGGTATGAGTCCCACTTGGTTGTGATATGTTATTTTTCTGACACATTGTTGGAATCTGTAATAGTTGGAGTTGTGTGTCAACTTGACTGGACCACAATTCTGTGTGGTTTAAGCAGTTGTGATGTGGGTTATTCCCATGACTAGATAGGATGTATATGATTTAGCAGCCAATCAGTTGAAAGGGAGTTTCCCTAAGGGTGTGGCCTGCTTCCAATATATTTATGGACATCCTGGGAAAAAGAGACACTTTTCTGTGGATTGGGATCCTGTTGTGCTGCCTACAACTGTCCATGATGAACAATCCACCATTCGGCATGGAGATCTTGGATTTGTCATTCGTTGGAGTCAACAGCCAGTATACTGCCTGCCAACCCTGAGTTTGTCAGCCCCTGCAGCTGTGTGAGTTGGGAAAAGCATCCAGCTTGAAGTTTGATCCAAGAACATGGGATTTGTCGGCTTCTATAAGTGTGTGAGCCAATTTTTTAAAGATAAATTTCTCTTTCTCTTCCTCTATATATATGCTTTAATTGTTTTGCTTCTCTAGAGAGCACAGCCTAACACATTTGTTACTGAGAGTGGTTCTAAAGAGACAAAATAGTAAGGATATGCTTCCTAAATTGGCTCTCACTGATTCTATTTTGGTTCTCAAATTTTATTAATCAAAAAGGCACTGGTGACTCTGTCTCTATTAGTAAAGAGGGCCCTGCTAATCCACGACATGAGGTGAAACTTTAACATGCAAAAAGCATCACAATAGATCAAGAATTTTTGAGAAGTAAGGCTCTGGGTGATTGCTTATTTGATAGTTTTCAGCAATTTTGTCAGCATGAGGAATACAAGGAAGCTGGTTGGTTGGTCTTACTTACACTAGATAAAGTGGTGAAAGAGGAAGATGAATTCATGGCTGCTGAGTTACAGCTGAAGCACCATATAAAACACCCCAATGTTTCCAATTGTGCTCTGAAAGAAAGCCTTATTTTTTCTAGTAACAGCTGATATTGCTGAAAATTAAACCCAGAGTCTTATTGTAACAATGGCTGAATTACACCAATTGAATTGCCAATGCATAATATTGTCTGAAGTTAAAGTGAGGGCAGTGATTGGGAAAAAATGGGATTCTGAAACCTAGGATGGGGACATATGGGCAGACAATCAGGGAGATGAGGATATTGAGCCTGCAATTTCTTTTGAATCCCTCCCATCTGAAGGAATTACTGTAAAACCATTATCCCTTCCACCTAACTGTTCCTGCTGGGTCACTGCCTGAGGTAGATGCCATGGAAGACATTGCTTGATGTTCTCAGGAACTTCCTCAACCACCCATTTTGGCTGCTAGTTCTATAACTAAACTTAAGTCCAAGCGAGTCCAAAAAGGTGAAATACAAAGTGTGACTGAGAAGGTGGTATGCTACACTCAAAAATATCTCCTTTGCCGGGCCCAGGCTCCACTCTAGCCGAGCCAGCCCAGCCTTGCACACAGCACCACGGCTCTTCATGGCTGCCATGGGCCTGGCCATGCCGCCATATTCCATGTTCCCCATGTGCCCATGTACTGGAGCTGAGATCACTGCAGCTCTGGGAAAAACAGACGCAGCTGCACCTGGCCCCTACCCTGAAGGCCACAGGGCAGCTTAAATGGGAAGAGCGAGTGGCGTGGGGCTTAGGGGCAGCTGGAATCTGGAGCAGGAGGCATTGTATCCCTGAGTGGGGGGCGCCAGGTCCAAGTCTGTACCAATGCCTACTGGACCCCACAGGGGCCGCTGTCACCCACAGGCCCAGTGCCCTTGGGCAGTATGGAGGACTCTGACACATGGTGCCAGGCAGGCAGGCCTTACCCTACAGAATTAAATGAGCCTCAACTGAAATACCGGCGCACCGCCCCCCTCTGCTGCACACAAAGCATGCAGCGGTATTTTAAATCATTGTGGTGAACCAAGACTAGAAATAAATCTTTGAATCTTCCACCGAAAAAAAAAAAAAAAAAAAACTCCTTCATTTTGCCAACATGTACAGACAGAAACCTGGAGAATATATATGGGAATGGCTGTTGAGGGTGTGGGAATATGGTGCAAGGAATGGAACACCGAATCAGTCTGAATTTACTGATTTAGGCCCACTAATTACAGGTTATTTATCTAATTTTTCAACTCGAAAGGTTAGGAAAGGATCTAATAGTTTATTTGGTTGGTTTATTGAAGCACAGATTATGTGGTGGCCTACCTTAAGTCAAGTGGAATACCAGACCTGTTTTGGTATAATGTAGAAGATGGTATCCAAAGGCTTAGGGAAACTGGCATGTTAGAATGCATTTATCAGATTAGACCCTTTGACCTAGTAATAGAGAGTCCAGAGGACACAACTTTCACCAGTACAGTGAAGAACAAATCTGTGAAGGGATCCCCAGAATCCTTGAAGACTGCTGTGATTGCTATTTTATGTCAGGTAGATTTGACAGTGGAAACTGCCCTAATTGAACTAAGACACTTAACTACAATGGGGCTGAATGGACCCCGTGGTAGTAGGAGCCAAGTGGCAGCAGTTAATTGACAAAGGCAAGTGGGTATGGTTACTATAACGGACAACAGAGTCTAAACAGTAATCAGAATACTCTGACTCATGTGGAATTATAACATTGGCTCCTTAGGCATGGTGTTCATAGGAGTGAAATACATGGCAAAGTTACTAAATAGTTGCTTGATCTGTATGGAGAGAATTCTAGGTCACATGAACAGCAGTCTAGAGTGAATTGCCAGAATACAGTTATGACCTCTCAATAAATTTCCAGACTTGAGTCAGTTTATAGACACACAAACCGTTGAATGAAGGGGAGGCCAGATTCCTTTGAGGAAGGACCCCAGTACATTGCCAAAAATGTATAGTGTCAATCTTTCCCAAACCTTCCCCAAAGGGATCTGAGGCCTTTTATGAGAGTGGCTGTTCATTGGGGAAGGAAATAATCAGACTTTTCAGGAATTAGACACTGACTCTGAACTGATACTAATTCCAGGAGACCCAAAGCATCACTGTGGCCCACCAGTCAGAATGGAGGCACATGGAGGTCAAGTTATTGATGGAGTCTTAGCTAAGGTGTGTCTCACAGTGGGTCCATTGGGTCCAATGGGTCCCAAAACCCATCCCGTAGTGATTTCCCCAGTTCCAAAATGCATAATTGGAGTAGATATACTGGGCAATTGGCAAAATTCCACATTGAGTCCCTGACATGTGGAGTAAGGGAAATTAAGGCAGGAAAAGCCAAGTGGAAGCCAATAGAACTGCCTCTACCTAGAAAAGTAGCAAACCAAAAGCAATACCACATTCCTGGAGGGGATGCAGGGATTACCGCCACCATCAAGGACTTGAAGCCTGCAGGGGTGAAAATATGGTGTCTTGTCAGTAGTTCCCACATTAATTCCTTCTAGCCCCCTAGTGCCTGAAAAACTAGGTGGAGCAGTTTGAAATAGGGATTCTGATGCTCCGAACAGCTCACTGACTCAGAGTGCACCAAACTCAGGGGAGTAGGATTAGAAAGGAGAAAGAGGCAGGAGAAAAAATAACAAAAACTGGAGAATATACCCTGCAGAGCACTGACTGGCAGGTGAGAAAGCCATCGGAGACCTCCCTGGCAGAGTGCAGACTGGCAGGCAAGAAGGGCCATCAGAGAACTTCCTTAGTTAGGGAAGAAGATGCACCACACCAGTGTATCAGCAGTCACCCCATGTATCTATCTTCAGCATCTGCTTTTATCAGTAAACTTGGGTCTGCTGGGTGTGAGCAGGCACTTCCAGCACTGCTGAAACCTGAGCAGAGGGAACATTAATGCTGTAAGTGGGTGGGCCCTGGGAGGAACTCCTGCAGCAGATCATGGAACAGGCTTGGGCCAGCTTTTTTGCATGGAGGGGCAGGCACTTGACTTTGCCAGTAAACTTGGGTCTGCTGGGTGCGAGCAGGTATTTTCCTGGCTCCAGCACCACTGAAACCCTAGCAAAGAGATCATTGGCAAAGCATGTGGGTGGGCCCTGCGAGGAACTCCCACAGCAGATTGTGGAGCAGAGCATTTGTCTTGGGTTGGCTTTTTGGCATGGAGGGGCCTCAAGAGGGGAGTTTTTTGTGTGTCTGAACCTGGCGGAAAGTGACAACCACATAAAAACTCAAGTCTTTGATGAACTTGAGCTGTGGGCCTGTGAATAACAGTACAATGTCATCACTAGCAGCCCGCTGAAAGCCCTAGAAAGTGCCCCTAGCAACTTGGAGTTTCCCTTCTTCTCATTTTGCATCCCACCTTCTCCACCTATACCCTCACCCATCCAATATAAAAATCACATTCAGCCACCATAATACCTGCCAACTGGAATTCGAAACCATCTTTTTGACAAACAGACCTATAACCACATTCCACACAACAATTCTATCATCATAAAGAAAACTGCAGAGCAACCCAGCCAACTGAATTAATAACCAATAATAATAATAATAATAATAATAATAATAAATATACCAACTCCACCTTTTCAAAAATATTAAATCATAAAACCAAGACAAAACAGATCAATACATAAATAACAGTTAAAGACAACTTCAAAATGTCTAGGAAACAACAGGCAATCTCAAATCAAACAAAAAAACAGGATAAGACAATAG
>NW_006922527.1:358782-360235 GCF_000298275.1 Orycteropus afer afer | reverse complement strand
AAGGTCTCATTAAACATGGAGGAGGCAATAGAATTATCTGAGAAGGAATTTAGAAGATATGCTTATAGAGCTTTACAAGAGCCTAAGGAAACCCCAGGAGCTATGGTAGCACAGTGCCTAAGGCACTTGACTGCTAACCAGAAGGCTGGCGATTCAAACCCACCAGCCAATCCTCGGAAGGAGGGTTGGGCAATCTACTTCGATAGTAATACCACTTCAGAAAACCAAGGAGGGGTCGCTATGAGTCAAGTCTGATGCCACGGCACATAACAACAACAAGGAAACCCAAACAGAAGAAAGGAGAACACAGACAGTTCCCTGGAAGAACTCATGAAATCATTCAAGAACAAAATAACAAGATTAATGCAAAATCATAAACCATACAAAAACAACAGATAGAAATCCAGAAGATGAATATGAAAATTACAGAATTAAAGAATTCAGTAGAAGCACAAAAGAGTAGGATAGAACTGGCTGAAGAATGTATATCCCAACTAGAAGAAAAATCCCTGGATGCCAGCCTGTATGAAGAAAAATCAGAACAAAGATTTAAGAGAAATGAAGAGAACCTAAGAATTTTATGGGACAACATGAAAAGAAATAAGATACGCCTCATTGGAATTCCAGAACAAGAAGAGGTGGGGAAAAAAAAAAAAAAAACAAGAAAATTGCAGAAGACCTACTAACAGAATTTTTCCACTATATCATGAAGGAAGAAAAGATATTTGTCCAAGAAGCTCATCAAACCCCATACAAGATAGATTCCAAGAGAAAAACACTGAGACATATTATAATCAAATTCTCCAAAACCAAAGACAAAGAAAAAATTTTGAGAGCTGTCCAGGAAAAAAGAAATATTAATTATAATAATCAATTAGGCTGAGCTCTAATTACTCAGCAGAAGCCATGCAGGCAAGAAGGCAATGGGATGGTATATATAAAATACTGAAGGAAAAGAACTTCCAACCAAGAATCCTATATCCAGCCAAATTATCCATCAAGTATAAGGACAAAATCAAGGCATTCTCAGACAAACAGAAATTAAGGGATTTTGTGAACACCAGACCAACCCTACAATAAATGCTTAAAGAAGTCCTTCCATTAGAAAACCCACAACAGAGATAAACAAAATAAGGATATGTGACATCAACATAGAAACTCAAAATAAGACCATAAGACATTGTACACTAAAAATCAAGGAAGCCGATCTGCATACAAAAACAGCAACTAATATATTGTAGGGTATAAAACTTTGAGGTACAAACTTCCAAGTCAAGAGGAAAACAGGACATTGTCTTTATAGGACACACTGTGATAAAAATGTAGAGACCAGAATTCACTCCAAGGTAACCACAAAGAAAATTAACAATCCCCCTAAGCAAATCCAGAAATAAGGAAAACATACGGGTTTAATAAGCACAAAACCAACAATAAGGAAGAAAACAGAGGAAGC
>NW_006922527.1:357362-358407 GCF_000298275.1 Orycteropus afer afer | reverse complement strand
TGAAAGGGTCAATTGACAAAGAAGACTTTATGATAATAAATATTTATGCACCCCATGAAAGTGCTCCTAAATACATGAAGCAAATATTAATTGAATCAAAAGGGACAATAGCCAACTTTACAATAGGAGTAGGAAACTTTCACACACCACTTTCAAAGAGAGACAAGTCAACTAGGAAAAAACAAAGTTACAGAAGAAGTCAACAACACAATCAACCAACTCGACCTCATAGGCATATACAGAGCCTTTCACCAAGAAAAACACAATTCACATTCTTCTCCAGTGCACATGGATCCTATTCCAGAATAGACCATATGTTAGGACATAAAACAGGCTTCAATAAATTCAAAAGCATTGGAATACTACAAAGCATCTTCTCAGACCACAATGGTATAAAATTAGAAATTAATGATAGGAAATCAATTAAAATAAGTCAAACGTGGAAGCTGAACAATTCACTACTCAAACACTACTGGGTAATAGAACAAATAAAAATGGAAATAATAATTAAAAAAAAAACCTCCTAGAAACAAACAAGAATGAAGATACATCATACCAAAACATATGGGACACACCAAGAGCAGTACTCAGAGAGGACAGTTTATAGCAATAAATGCATACATCAGAAAAGAGGAATGAAACAAAATCAACACTCTAAGTCATCAACTCCAGCAACTAGAAAAAGAGCAACAAAAGAATCCTACGGTATCTAGAAGTAAGGAAATAATAAAGACCAGAGCAAAAATAAATGAAACAGAAAACAAACAAACAAAAAAAAATAGAGAAAATCAACAAAACAAAAGGTGATTCTTCAAAAAGATGAACAAAATTGATAAAATATTGGCAAATCTAACAAAAGAAAAGAAAGGGAACATCCAGTCACAAGAATTGTAAATGAAAAGGGTGTCATCACAACAGAACCAACTGAAACAAAAAAAAGATACTGACTTAATATTATGAAAAACTGTACTCCAACAGATTTGAGAACCTAGAAGAGATGGAAAAGTTTCTAGAATTACAAGACCTTCCTAAATTATCCCACTCA
>NW_006922527.1:355794-356962 GCF_000298275.1 Orycteropus afer afer | reverse complement strand
AAACCCACCAGCCACTCCTCGGAAGGAAGATGGGGCAATCTACTTCCATAGTGATACCACCTCAGAAACCCAAGGAGGGGTCGCTATGAGTCAGGGCTGATTTGACGGCACAGAACAACAATATCACTCATGAACATAGATGCAAAAATCTTTAACAAAATCCTAGTCAACAGAATCCAACAATATATCAAAAAATTAATATATATACTTGGATCAAGTGGGATTTATACCAGGTTTACAAGGGTGGGTCAACATCAGAAAGACAATCAATGTAATCCACCACATAAACAAAATAAAAGAATTGTATGATTATAACAATCGAAGCAGAAAAGGCATTTGATAAAATCCAACACTGGCTCCTGTTTAGAACTCTCACCAAAACAGGGATAGAAGGGACATTCCTCAACGTAATAAAAGGCATATATGCAAAGCCAATGGCCAACATCATTATTAATGGAGAAAGACTCAAGGCATTCCCCTTAAGATCAAGAACCAGACAGGGATGCCCTCTATTACCACTTCTATTTAAAATTGTATTGGAAGTCCTGGCCAAGGCAATAAGGCAAGAAAGAGAAATAAAAGGCATACAAATTGGCAAAGAGAAAGTAAAACTTTCTCAATTTGCGGACGATATGATCCTGTACCTAGAAAACCTAAGGGACTCAATAAAAACTACTGGGACTAATAGAGAGGTTCAGCAATGTGTAAAGAAACAAAGTCAACATATAAAAATCAATCAGATTCCTCTACACTAACAAAGAGTCCTCTGATAAAGAAATAAAGGAAAAGATACCATTTACAATAGTTACTAAAAAGATAAAATATCTAGGTATGAAACTTACCATATACACAAAAGACCAACACAAAGAAAACTATAAAACACTACAACATGAGAGAAGAAGGGCACTACATCAATGGAAAACTTACCTTGTTTATGGATAAGTTGACTGAATATTGTGAAAATTTCAATACTACATAAAAAAATTCACACTTTTAATACAATCCCAATCTGGATACCAACAAAATTTTTAAAGGACATGGAAAAAACATTTACTAACTTCATATGGAAAGAAAAGGGATCTCAGACAAACAGAGCACTTCTGAAGAAGAACAAAGTGGGAGGTCTCACATTCCCAGATCTTTTTCCTTTTCTTTCTTTTAAATTGTG
>NW_006922527.1:349357-351030 GCF_000298275.1 Orycteropus afer afer | reverse complement strand
CTCTGTTCAAAGGACTCCCTTTAGCATGTCTTGTAAGGTGGGTCTGGTTTTAACAAATTCCCTTAGTTTCTGATTATCTGAAAATCTCCTAATTTTGCCACCATATTTGAGGGACAGTTTTACTGGGTATATAATTCTTGGTTGAAAAGTTTTGTCAAAAATATGCAATGCTTCACAAATTTGCATGTCATCCTTGCACAGGGGCCATGCTAATCTTCTCTGTATTTTTCCAATTTTATTATATGTGTTTCCACAGCGAGCACACATTCCCAGATCTTAAGAAGTAGTGTACAGCCACAGTAGTCAAAACGGTATGGTATTTGTACAATGATAGACAGATAGACTAATGGAACAGAATCGAAAGTCCAGATATAGACCCATTCATCCATGGACAACTGATCTTTGACAAAGGCCCAAAGCCCATTAAATGGGGAAGGGATAGCCTCTTTAATGAATGGTGCTGGCAAAACTGGATATACACCTGTAGGAAAATGAAACAAAACCCATACCTCACCCCATACACAAAAACAAACTCAAGCTGGATCAAATACTTCAATGTAAAACCCATAATAAAATTAATCAAAGATAAAATATTGGCAAATCTAAAAGCCCTAATTTATGGCATAAATAGACTGTCAAGCATAACCTCGACTTCACAGGAGGTAGTAGAGAAGCTTGATTAGTGGGACCTTTTATTTTATTTATTTATATTATTTATTTAATCATTTATTCATTGTTGTTGTTGATAAAATACACAGGAAAACATATACCAAGTGAACAGTTTCTACATGTAAAATTCAGTGACGTTAGTACATTCTTCCAGTTGTGTGAACATTCTCACCCTTGTTTTCTGACTTGTTCCTCTCTCATTAACAAAACCTCACTGTTCCATAAGGTTCCTTTTTTAATGCATTTTATTGAAATATAATTTATGTACAATAAAATACACAAAACTAAAGTGACATGGGTCAATACATTTTTTCCATGTTCCCTCCTCTCCCCTCCCAACTCTGGCAACCAACAAATGACCCTCCACAACAGCTAACTAATATGATATTTGTCTTTCTGTGACTGACTTATTTCACTCAGCATAATGTCCTCCAATTTCATCCATATTATGTGGTATTTTGCGGACTCTACATTATTAGGAATACACATAATCACTGTACCAAATAGAACTGGTTGAACTTCATCCATTTCAGGACGTGGCATATGATCTAGAACCAATGGTACTGAAGGAAGAAGTCGAAGCTGCAATGAAAGAATTCGAGAAGAACAAGGTTCTGGTAATTGAAGGAATACCCATTGAAATATTTTAACAAACAGATGCACCATTGGAGGCACTCACTCAGTTATGCCAAGAGATTTGGAAGACAGATACCTGGCCAACTGACTGGAAGAGATCCATATTTGTACTCATTCCAAAGAAAGGTGATCCCAGAGATTGTGGAAATTATAGCACAATATCATTAATATAACACACAGGTAAGCTCTTACTGAAGATAATTTAAAAAACAGTTGCAGCAGTATATTGACAGAGAATTTACAGAGGTGCAAGCTGGATTCAGAAGAGGACGTGGAATGAGGGATATTATAGCTGTTGTCAGATGGATCTTGGCTCAAGGCAAAGAATACCAGAGAGATGTTTACTTATGTTTTATTGACTATGCAAA
>NW_006922527.1:347178-348048 GCF_000298275.1 Orycteropus afer afer | reverse complement strand
TATTCATGTCCTGGCTCTCTCCTCTCTAGGATATATACCTAGTAATGGGATTGTTGGGTCAAATTATATCTCCAATTCCAGCTTTCTAAGGAATCGCCATGTTGCTTTTCACAGTGGTTTTAACACTTCACAGTCCCTCCAGCAGTGTATTATAGTCCCAATCTCTCTACATCCCTGCCAGCATTTGTTATTTTCTGTCTTGTTGAACTTTGCCATCAGTGCTGTTGTGAGATGCAGTATGTCATTGTTGTTTTGATTTGCATCTCTGTGAAGGCCAATGATTGTGAGCATCTCTTCATGTATTAGAAGACCACCTGAATACCCTCTTTGGTGGTGTCTATTCATGTCTTCTGCCCATTTTTCAATTGGATTGTTAATTCCTTTGGTGTTGAAGCATTAGAGTTTTTTAAAAATCTTATAGATAATTATCTTGTGAGATGTGTAATTATTGGCAAATATGAATTTGTTGCTGTCATTTTTGTTCTGTGCTTTTTTCATGGTGTAAATTTCTTTGTTCCATATAATTTTCTATGCTGAGCTAATTTTGTTTATGAATCGTGTTATCACTTCCTTCATTGCTATTGATTTAGTATTTGCTAAATATTTTTGCTGGCCCTCTTTTTTATTTTGACGTGAAGGTTTATAATTTTTCTTTGAGGTTACCTTGTGATTTACAGCTTTTGTCCCCCAAGTTTAGAACACTCTGTTCTATCTTGTAGTTGTCTTGACATCCCTACCATCTAGAAGTTCTGTAACAACACGGGAGTTTTCCCAATTTTTGTTTTTTAGTTGTCCTCATTTGTCAATTGATGTCTCTGGTTCCTTGTTCACAATCTTGTAGGCTTATTTACTTTGGATATGTCCATAGCT